>NW_027168405.1:0-29191 GCF_040954835.1 Lepisosteus oculatus | reverse complement strand
AGAGCCCCACACACTCAGCCCTTAACCCCAGTGTACAGAAAGTGCCAAAACGTGTTTTTCAGCAGAAATAAACATGTTTCTGCAAGTTTGGTCAACCCCATGTAAGTTATGGGGCAGTAACATCACATTTTCAAACGTGTTTTTCAGCCCGAAATAAACGCGTTTTTTCAGACAACTGAATCTCCTTGTAACAGCAAGGCTCAGAAGTGCCCACACACTCAGCCCTTAACCCCAGTGTGCAGAAAGTGTCCAAACGTGTTTTTCAGCAGAAATAAACATGTTTCTGCAAGTTTGGTCAACCCCATGTAAGTTATGGGGTAGTAACATCACACTTTTCAAAACGTGTTTTTCAGCCCGAAATAAACGCTTTTTTTCAGACAACTGAATCTCCTTGTAACAGCAAGGCTCAGAAGAGCCCACACACTCAGCCCTTAACCCCAGTGTACAGAAAGTGTCAAAACGTGTTTTTCAGCAGAAATAAACATGTTTCTGCAAGTTTGGTCAATCCCATGTAAGTTATGGGGCAGTAACATTACACTTTTCAAAACGTGTTTTTCAGCCCGAAATAAACGCGTTTTTCAGACAACTGAATCTCCTTGTAACAGCAAGGCTCAGAAGAGCCCACACACTCAGCCCTTAACCCCAGTGTACAGAAAGTGCCAAAACGTGTTTTTCAGCAGAAATAAACATGTTTCTGCAAGTTTGGTCAACCCCATGTAAGTTATGGGGCAGTAACATCACACTTTTCAAAACGTGTTTTTCAGCCCGAAATAAGCGCGTTTTTTCAGACAACTGAATCTCCTTGTAACAGCAAGGCTCAGAAGAGCCCGCACACTCAGCCCTTAACCCCAGTGTACAGAAAGTGTCAAAACGTGTTTTTCAGCAGAAATAAACATGTTTCTGCAAGTTTGGTCAACCCCATGTAAGTTATGGGGCAGTAACATCACACTTTTCAAAACGTGTTTTTCAGCCCGAAATAAACGCGTTTTTTCAGACAACTGAATCTCCTTGTAACAGCAAGGCTCAGAAGTGCCCACACACTCAGCCCTTAACCCCAGTGTGCAGAAAGGGTCAAAATGTGTTTTTCAGCAGAAATAAACATGTTTCTGCAAGTTTGGTCAACCCCATGTAAGTTATGGGGCAGTAACATCACACTTTTCAAAACGTGTTTTTCAGCCCGAAATAAACGCGTTTTTTCAGACAACTGAATCTCCTTGTAACAGCAAGGCTCAGAAGAGCCCACACACTCAGCCCTTAACCCCAGTGTGCAGAAAGGGTCAAAATGTGTTTTTCAGCAGAAATAAACATGTTTCTGCAAGTTTGGTCAACCCCATGTAAGTTATGGGGTAGTAACATCACACTTTTCAAAACGTGTTTTTCAGCCCGAAATAAGCGCGTTTTTTCAGACAACTGAATCTCCTTGTAACAGCAAGGCTCAGAAGAGCCCACACACTCAGCCCTTAACCCCAGTGTGCAGAAAGTGTCAAAACGTGTTTTTCAGCAGAAATAAACATGTTTCTGCAAGTTTGGTCAACCCCATGTAAGTTATGGGGTAGTAACATCACACTTTTCAAAACGTGTTTTTCAGCCCGAAATAAACGCGTTTTTTCAGACAACTGAATCTCCTTGTAACAGCAAGGCTCAGAAGAGCCCACACACTCAGCCCTTAACCCCAGTGTACAGAAAGTGTCAAAACGTGTTTTTCAGCAGAAATAAACATGTTTCTGCAAGTTTGGTCAACCCCATGTAAGTTATGGGGCAGTAACATTACACTTTTCAAAACGTGTTTTTCAGCCCGAAATAAACGCGTTTTTTCAGACAACTGAATCTCCTTGTAACAGCAAGGCTCAGAAGAGCCCACACACTCAGCCCTTAACCCCAGTGTACAGAAAGTGCCAAAACGTGTTTTTCAGCAGAAATAAACATGTTTCTGCAAGTTTGGTCAACCCCATGTAAGTTATGGGGCAGTAACATCACATTTTCAAAACGTGTTTTTCAGCCCGAAATAAACGCGTTTTTTCAGACAACTGAATCTCCTTGTAACAGCAAGGCTCAGAAGTGCCCACACACTCAGCCCTTAACCCCAGTGTGCAGAAAGGGTCAAAATGTGTTTTTCAGCAGAAATAAACATGTTTCTGCAAGTTTGGTCAACCCCATGTAAGTTATGGGGCATTAACATCACACTTTTCAAAACGTGTTTTTCAGCCCGAAATAAGCGCGTTTTTTCAGACAACTGAATCTCCTTGTAACAGCAAGGCTCAGAAGAGCCCACACACTCAGCCCTTAACCCCAGTGTACAGAAAGTGTCAAAACGTGTTTTTCAGCAGAAATAAACATGTTTCTGCAAGTTTGGTCAACCCCATGTAAGTTATGGGGCAGTAACATCACACTTTTCAAAACGTGTTTTTCAGCCCGAAATAAACGCGTTTTTTCAGACAACTGAATCTCCTTGTAACAGCAAGGCTCAGAAGAGCCCACACACTCAGCCCTTAACCCCAGTGTACAGAAAGTGCCAAAACGTGTTTTTCAGCAGAAATAAACATGTTTCTGCAAGTTTGGTCAACCCCATGTAAGTTATGGGGCAGTAACATCACACTTTTCAAAACGTGTTTTTCAGCCCGAAGTAAGCGCGTTTTTTCAGACAACTGAATCTCCTTGTAACAGCAAGGCTCAGAAGAGCCCACACACTCAGCCCTTAACCCCAGTGTACAGAAAGTGTCAAAACGTGTTTTTCAGCAGAAATAAACATGTTTCTGCAAGTTTGGTCAATCCCATGTAAGTTATGGGGCAGTAACATTACACTTTTCAAAACGTGTTTTTCAGCCCGAAATAAACGCGTTTTTTCAGACAACTGAATCTCCTTGTAACAGCAAGGCTCAGAAGAGCCCACACACTCAGCCCTTAACCCCAGTGTACAGAAAGTGCCAAAACGTGTTTTTCAGCAGAAATAAACATGTTTCTGCAAGTTTGGTCAACCCCATGTAAGTTATGGGGCAGTAACATCACACTTTTCAAAACGTGTTTTTCAGCCCGAAATAAGCGCGTTTTTTCAGACAACTGAATCTCCTTGTAACAGCAAGGCTCAGAAGAGCCCACACACTCAGCCCTTAACCCCAGTGTACAGAAAGTGTCAAAACGTGTTTTTCAGCAGAAATAAACATGTTTCTGCAAGTTTGGTCAACCCCATGTAAGTTATGGGGCAGTAACATCAAACTTTTCAAAACGTGTTTTTCAGCCCGAAATAAACGCGTTTTTTCAGACAACTGAATCTCCTTGTAACAGCAAGGCTCAGAAGAGCCCACACACTCAGCCCTTAACCCCAGTGTGCAGAAAGTGTCAAAACGTGTTTTTCAGCAGAAATAAACATGTTTCTGCAAGTTTGGTCAACCCCATGTAAGTTATGGGGTAGTAACATCACACTTTTCAAAACGTGTTTTTCAGCCCGAAATAAACGCGTTTTTTCAGACAACTGAATCTCCTTGTAACAGCAAGGCTCAGAAGTGCCCACACACTCAGCCCTTAACCCCAGTGTGCAGAAAGGATCAAAATGTGTTTTTCAGCAGAAATAAACATGTTTCTGCAAGTTTGGTCAACCCCATGTAAGTTATGGGGTAGTAACATCACACTTTTCAAAACGTGTTTTTCAGCCCGAAATAAGCGCGTTTTTTCAGACAACTGAATCTCCTTGTAACAGCAAGGCTCAGAAGAGCCCACACACTCAGCCCTTAACCCCAGTGTGCAGAAAGTGTCAAAACGTGTTTTTCAGCAGAAATAAACATGTTTCTGCAAGTTTGGTCAACCCCATGTAAGTTATGGGGTAGTAACATCACACTTTTCAAAACGTGTTTTTCAGCCCGAAATAAACGCGTTTTTTCAGACAACTGAATCTCCTTGTAACAGCAAGGCTCAGAAGAGCCCACACACTCAGCCCTTAACCCCAGTGTACAGAAAGTGTCAAAACGTGTTTTTCAGCAGAAATAAACATGTTTCTGCAAGTTTGGTCAACCCCATGTAAGTTATGGGGCAGTAACATTACACTTTTCAAAACGTGTTTTTCAGCCCGAAATAAACGCGTTTTTTCAGACAACTGAATCTCCTTGTAACAGCAAGGCTCAGAAGAGCCCACACACTCAGCCCTTAACCCCAGTGTACAGAAAGTGCCAAAACGTGTTTTTCAGCAGAAATAAACATGTTTCTGCAAGTTTGGTCAACCCCATGTAAGTTATGGGGCAGTAACATCAGATTTTCAAAACGTGTTTTTCAGCCCGAAATAAACGCGTTTTTTCAGACAACTGAATCTCCTTGTAACAGCAAGGCTCAGAAGTGCCCACACACTCAGCCCTTAACCCCAGTGTGCAGAAAGGGTCAAAATGTGTTTTTCAGCAGAAATAAACATGTTTCTGCAAGTTTGGTCAACCCCATGTAAGTTATGGGGCATTAACATCACACTTTTCAAAACGTGTTTTTCAGCCCGAAATAAGCGCGTTTTTTCAGACAACTGAATCTCCTTGTAACAGCAAGGCTCAGAAGAGCCCACACACTCAGCCCTTAACCCCAGTGTACAGAAAGTGTCAAAACGTGTTTTTCAGCTGAAATAAACATGTTTCTGCAAGTTTGGTCAACCCCATGTAAGTTATGGGGCAGTAACATCACACTTTTCAAAACGTGTTTTTCAGCCCGAAATAAACGCGTTTTTTCAGACAACTGAATCTCCTTGTAACAGCAAGGCTCAGAAGAGCCCACACACTCAGCCCTTAACCCCAGTGTACAGAAAGTGTCAAAACGTGTTTTTCAGCAGAAATAAACATGTTTCTGCAAGTTTGGTCAACCCCATGTAAGTTATGGGGCAGTAACATCACACTTTTCAAAACGTGTTTTTCAGCCCGAAATAAACGCGTTTTTTCAGACAACTGAATCTCCTTGTAACAGCAAGGCTCAGAAGTGCCCACACACTCAGCCCTTAACCCCAGTGTGCAGAAAGGGTCAAAATGTGTTTTTCAGCAGAAATAAACATGTTTCTGCAAGTTTGGTCAACCCCATGTAAGTTATGGGGCAGTAACATCACACTTTTCAAAACGTGTTTTTCAGCCCGAAATAAACGCGTTTTTTCAGACAACTGAATCTCCTTGTAACAGCAAGGCTCAGAAGAGCCCACACACTCAGCCCTTAACCCCAGTGTACAGAAAGTGTCAAAACGTGTTTTTCAGCAGAAATAAACATGTTTCTGCAAGTTTGGTCAACCCCATGTAAGTTATGGGGCAGTAACATCACACTTTTCAAAACGTGTTTTTCAGCCCGAAATAAGCGCGTTTTTTCAGACAACTGAATCTCCTTGTAACAGCAAGGCTCAGAAGAGCCCACACACTCAGCCCTTAACCCCAGTGTGCAGAAAGTGTCAAAACGTGTTTTTCAGCAGAAATAAACATGTTTCTGCAAGTTTGGTCAACCCCATGTAAGTTATGGGGCATTAACATCACACTTTTCAAAACGTGTTTTTCAGCCCGAAATAAGCGCGTTTTTTCAGACAACTGAATCTCCTTGTAACAGCAAGGCTCAGAAGAGCCCACACACTCAGCCCTTAACCCCAGTGTACAGAAAGTGCCAAAACGTGTTTTTCAGCAGAAATAAACATGTTTCTGCAAGTTTGGTCAACCCCATGTAAGTTATGGGGCAGTAACATCACACTTTTCAAAACGTGTTTTTCAGCCCGAAGTAAGCGCGTTTTTTCAGACAACTGAATCTCCTTGTAACAGCAAGGCTCAGAAGAGCCCACACACTCAGCCCTTAACCCCAGTGTGCAGAAAGTGTCAAAACGTGTTTTTCAGCAGAAATAAACATGTTTCTGCAAGTTTGGTCAACCCCATGTAAGTTATGGGGTAGTAACATCACACTTTTCAAAACGTGTTTTTCAGCCCGAAATAAACGCTTTTTTTCAGACAACTGAATCTCCTTGTAACAGCAAGGCTCAGAAGAGCCCACACACTCAGCCCTTAACCCCAGTGTACAGAAAGTGTCAAAACGTGTTTTTCAGCAGAAATAAACATGTTTCTGCAAGTTTGGTCAATCCCATGTAAGTTATGGGGCAGTAACATTACACTTTTCAAAACGTGTTTTTCAGCCCGAAATAAACGCGTTTTTTCAGACAACTGAATCTCCTTGTAACAGCAAGGCTCAGAAGAGCCCACACACTCAGCCCTTAACCCCAGTGTACAGAAAGTGCCAAAACGTGTTTTTCAGCAGAAATAAACATGTTTCTGCAAGTTTGGTCAACCCCATGTAAGTTATAGGGCAGTAACATCACACTTTTCAAAACGTGTTTTTCAGCCCGAAATAAGCGCGTTTTTTCAGACAACTGAATCTCCTTGTAACAGCAAGGCTCAGAAGAGCCCGCACACTCAGCCCTTAACCCCAGTGTACAGAAAGTGTCAAAACGTGTTTTTCAGCAGAAATAAACATGTTTCTGCAAGTTTGGTCAACCCCATGTAAGTTATGGGGCAGTAACATCACACTTTTCAAAACGTGTTTTTCAGCCCGAAATAAACGCGTTTTTTCAGACAACTGAATCTCCTTGTAACAGCAAGGCTCAGAAGTGCCCACACACTCAGCCCTTAACCCCAGTGTGCAGAAAGGGTCAAAATGTGTTTTTCAGCAGAAATAAACATGTTTCTGCAAGTTTGGTCAACCCCATGTAAGTTATGGGGCAGTAACATCACACTTTTCAAAACGTGTTTTTCAGCCCGAAATAAACGCGTTTTTTCAGACAACTGAATCTCCTTGTAACAGCAAGGCTCAGAAGAGCCCACACACTCAGCCCTTAACCCCAGTGTGCAGAAAGGGTCAAAATGTGTTTTTCAGCAGAAATAAACATGTTTCTGCAAGTTTGGTCAACCCCATGTAAGTTATGGGGTAGTAACATCACACTTTTCAAAACGTGTTTTTCAGCCCGAAATAAGCGCGTTTTTTCAGACAACTGAATCTCCTTGTAACAGCAAGGCTCAGAAGAGCCCACACACTCAGCCCTTAACCCCAGTGTGCAGAAAGTGTCAAAACGTGTTTTTCAGCAGAAATAAACATGTTTCTGCAAGTTTGGTCAACCCCATGTAAGTTATGGGGCATTAACATCACACTTTTCAAAACGTGTTTTTCAGCCCGAAATAAGCGCGTTTTTTCAGACAACTGAATCTCCTTGTAACAGCAAGGCTCAGAAGAGCCCACACACTCAGTCCTTAACCCCAGTGTACAGAAAGTGTCAAAACGTGTTTTTCAGCAGAAATAAACATGTTTCTGCAAGTTTGGTCAACCCCATGTAAGTTATGGGGCAGTAACATCACACTTTTCAAAACGTGTTTTTCAGCCCGAAATAAACGCGTTTTTTCAGACAACTGAATCTCCTTGTAACAGCAAGGCTCAGAAGAGCCCACACACTCAGCCCTTAACCCCAGTGTACAGAAAGTGCCAAAACGTGTTTTTCAGCAGAAATAAACATGTTTCTGCAAGTTTGGTCAACCCCATGTAAGTTATGGGGCAGTAACATCACACTTTTCAAAACGTGTTTTTCAGCCCGAAATAAGCGCGTTTTTTCAGACAACTGAATCTCCTTGTAACAGCAAGGCTCAGAAGAGCCCACACACTCAGCCCTTAACCCCAGTGTACAGAAAGTGTCAAAACGTGTTTTTCAGCAGAAATAAACATGTTTCTGCAAGTTTGGTCAACCCCATGTAAGTTATGGGGCAGTAACATCAAACTTTTCAAAACGTGTTTTTCAGCCCGAAATAAACGCGTTTTTTCAGACAACTGAATCTCCTTGTAACAGCAAGGCTCAGAAGAGCCCACACACTCAGCCCTTAACCCCAGTGTGCAGAAAGTGTCAAAACGTGTTTTTCAGCAGAAATAAACATGTTTCTGCAAGTTTGGTCAACCCCATGTAAGTTATGGGGTAGTAACATCACACTTTTCAAAACGTGTTTTTCAGCCCGAAATAAACGCGTTTTTTCAGACAACTGAATCTCCTTGTAACAGCAAGGCTCAGAAGTGCCCACACACTCAGCCCTTAACCCCAGTGTGCAGAAAGGATCAAAATGTGTTTTTCAGCAGAAATAAACATGTTTCTGCAAGTTTGGTCAACCCCATGTAAGTTATGGGGTAGTAACATCACACTTTTCAAAACGTGTTTTTCAGCCCGAAATAAGCGCGTTTTTTCAGACAACTGAATCTCCTTGTAACAGCAAGGCTCAGAAGAGCCCACACACTCAGCCCTTAACCCCAGTGTGCAGAAAGTGTCAAAACGTGTTTTTCAGCAGAAATAAACATGTTTCTGCAAGTTTGGTCAACCCCATGTAAGTTATGGGGTAGTAACATCACACTTTTCAAAACGTGTTTTTCAGCCCGAAATAAACGCGTTTTTTCAGACAACTGAATCTCCTTGTAACAGCAAGGCTCAGAAGAGCCCACACACTCAGCCCTTAACCCCAGTGTACAGAAAGTGTCAAAACGTGTTTTTCAGCAGAAATAAACATGTTTCTGCAAGTTTGGTCAACCCCATGTAAGTTATGGGGCAGTAACATTACACTTTTCAAAACGTGTTTTTCAGCCCGAAATAAACGCGTTTTTTCAGACAACTGAATCTCCTTGTAACAGCAAGGCTCAGAAGAGCCCACACACTCAGCCCTTAACCCCAGTGTACAGAAAGTGCCAAAACGTGTTTTTCAGCAGAAATAAACATGTTTCTGCAAGTTTGGTCAACCCCATGTAAGTTATGGGGCAGTAACATCAGATTTTCAAAACGTGTTTTTCAGCCCGAAATAAACGCGTTTTTTCAGACAACTGAATCTCCTTGTAACAGCAAGGCTCAGAAGTGCCCACACACTCAGCCCTTAACCCCAGTGTGCAGAAAGGGTCAAAATGTGTTTTTCAGCAGAAATAAACATGTTTCTGCAAGTTTGGTCAACCCCATGTAAGTTATGGGGCATTAACATCACACTTTTCAAAACGTGTTTTTCAGCCCGAAATAAGCGCGTTTTTTCAGACAACTGAATCTCCTTGTAACAGCAAGGCTCAGAAGAGCCCACACACTCAGCCCTTAACCCCAGTGTACAGAAAGTGTCAAAACGTGTTTTTCAGCTGAAATAAACATGTTTCTGCAAGTTTGGTCAACCCCATGTAAGTTATGGGGCAGTAACATCACACTTTTCAAAACGTGTTTTTCAGCCCGAAATAAACGCGTTTTTTCAGACAACTGAATCTCCTTGTAACAGCAAGGCTCAGAAGAGCCCACACACTCAGCCCTTAACCCCAGTGTACAGAAAGTGTCAAAACGTGTTTTTCAGCAGAAATAAACATGTTTCTGCAAGTTTGGTCAACCCCATGTAAGTTATGGGGCAGTAACATCACACTTTTCAAAACGTGTTTTTCAGCCCGAAATAAACGCGTTTTTTCAGACAACTGAATCTCCTTGTAACAGCAAGGCTCAGAAGTGCCCACACACTCAGCCCTTAACCCCAGTGTGCAGAAAGGGTCAAAATGTGTTTTTCAGCAGAAATAAACATGTTTCTGCAAGTTTGGTCAACCCCATGTAAGTTATGGGGCAGTAACATCACACTTTTCAAAACGTGTTTTTCAGCCCGAAATAAACGCGTTTTTTCAGACAACTGAATCTCCTTGTAACAGCAAGGCTCAGAAGAGCCCACACACTCAGCCCTTAACCCCAGTGTACAGAAAGTGTCAAAACGTGTTTTTCAGCAGAAATAAACATGTTTCTGCAAGTTTGGTCAACCCCATGTAAGTTATGGGGCAGTAACATCACACTTTTCAAAACGTGTTTTTCAGCCCGAAATAAGCGCGTTTTTTCAGACAACTGAATCTCCTTGTAACAGCAAGGCTCAGAAGAGCCCACACACTCAGCCCTTAACCCCAGTGTGCAGAAAGTGTCAAAACGTGTTTTTCAGCAGAAATAAACATGTTTCTGCAAGTTTGGTCAACCCCATGTAAGTTATGGGGCATTAACATCACACTTTTCAAAACGTGTTTTTCAGCCCGAAATAAGCGCGTTTTTTCAGACAACTGAATCTCCTTGTAACAGCAAGGCTCAGAAGAGCCCACACACTCAGCCCTTAACCCCAGTGTACAGAAAGTGCCAAAACGTGTTTTTCAGCAGAAATAAACATGTTTCTGCAAGTTTGGTCAACCCCATGTAAGTTATGGGGCAGTAACATCACACTTTTCAAAACGTGTTTTTCAGCCCGAAGTAAGCGCGTTTTTTCAGACAACTGAATCTCCTTGTAACAGCAAGGCTCAGAAGAGCCCACACACTCAGCCCTTAACCCCAGTGTGCAGAAAGTGTCAAAACGTGTTTTTCAGCAGAAATAAACATGTTTCTGCAAGTTTGGTCAACCCCATGTAAGTTATGGGGTAGTAACATCACACTTTTCAAAACGTGTTTTTCAGCCCGAAATAAACGCTTTTTTTCAGACAACTGAATCTCCTTGTAACAGCAAGGCTCAGAAGAGCCCACACACTCAGCCCTTAACCCCAGTGTACAGAAAGTGTCAAAACGTGTTTTTCAGCAGAAATAAACATGTTTCTGCAAGTTTGGTCAATCCCATGTAAGTTATGGGGCAGTAACATTACACTTTTCAAAACGTGTTTTTCAGCCCGAAATAAACGCGTTTTTTCAGACAACTGAATCTCCTTGTAACAGCAAGGCTCAGAAGAGCCCACACACTCAGCCCTTAACCCCAGTGTACAGAAAGTGCCAAAACGTGTTTTTCAGCAGAAATAAACATGTTTCTGCAAGTTTGGTCAACCCCATGTAAGTTATAGGGCAGTAACATCACACTTTTCAAAACGTGTTTTTCAGCCCGAAATAAGCGCGTTTTTTCAGACAACTGAATCTCCTTGTAACAGCAAGGCTCAGAAGAGCCCACACACTCAGCCCTTAACCCCAGTGTGCAGAAAGTGTCAAAACGTGTTTTTCAGCAGAAATAAACATGTTTCTGCAAGTTTGGTCAACCCCATGTAAGTTATGGGGTAGTAACATCACACTTTTCAAAACGTGTTTTTCAGCCCGAAATAAACGCGTTTTTTCAGACAACTGAATCTCCTTGTAACAGCAAGGCTCAGAAGTGCCCACACACTCAGCCCTTAACCCCAGTGTGCAGAAAGGGTCAAAATGTGTTTTTCAGCAGAAATAAACATGTTTCTGCAAGTTTGGTCAACCCCATGTAAGTTATGGGGTAGTAACATCACACTTTTCAAAACGTGTTTTTCAGCCCGAAATAAGCGCGTTTTTTCAGACAACTGAATCTCCTTGTAACAGCAAGGCTCAGAAGAGCCCACACACTCAGCCCTTAACCCCAGTGTGCAGAAAGTGTCAAAACGTGTTTTTCAGCAGAAATAAACATGTTTCTGCAAGTTTGGTCAACCCCATGTAAGTTATGGGGTAGTAACATCACACTTTTCAAAACGTGTTTTTCAGCCCGAAATAAACGCGTTTTTTCAGACAACTGAATCTCCTTGTAACAGCAAGGCTCAGAAGAGCCCACACACTCAGCCCTTAACCCCAGTGTACAGAAAGTGTCAAAACGTGTTTTTCAGCAGAAATAAACATGTTTCTGCAAGTTTGGTCAACCCCATGTAAGTTATGGGGCAGTAACATTACACTTTTCAAAACGTGTTTTTCAGCCCGAAATAAACGCGTTTTTTCAGACAACTGAATCTCCTTGTAACAGCAAGGCTCAGAAGAGCCCACACACTCAGCCCTTAACCCCAGTGTACAGAAAGTGCCAAAACGTGTTTTTCAGCAGAAATAAACATGTTTCTGCAAGTTTGGTCAACCCCATGTAAGTTATGGGGCAGTAACATCAGATTTTCAAAACGTGTTTTTCAGCCCGAAATAAACGCGTTTTTTCAGACAACTGAATCTCCTTGTAACAGCAAGGCTCAGAAGTGCCCACACACTCAGCCCTTAACCCCAGTGTGCAGAAAGGGTCAAAATGTGTTTTTCAGCAGAAATAAACATGTTTCTGCAAGTTTGGTCAACCCCATGTAAGTTATGGGGCATTAACATCACACTTTTCAAAACGTGTTTTTCAGCCCGAAATAAGCGCGTTTTTTCAGACAACTGAATCTCCTTGTAACAGCAAGGCTCAGAAGAGCCCACACACTCAGCCCTTAACCCCAGTGTACAGAAAGTGTCAAAACGTGTTTTTCAGCTGAAATAAACATGTTTCTGCAAGTTTGGTCAACCCCATGTAAGTTATGGGGCAGTAACATCACACTTTTCAAAACGTGTTTTTCAGCCCGAAATAAACGCGTTTTTTCAGACAACTGAATCTCCTTGTAACAGCAAGGCTCAGAAGAGCCCACACACTCAGCCCTTAACACCAGTGTACAGAAAGTGTCAAAACGTGTTTTTCAGCTGAAATAAACATGTTTCTGCAAGTTTGGTCAACCCCATGTAAGTTATGGGGCAGTAACATCACACTTTTCAAAACGTGTTTTTCAGCCCGAAATAAGCGCGTTTTTTCAGACAACTGAATCTCCTTGTAACAGCAAGGCTCAGAAGAGCCCACACACTCAGCCCTTAACCCCAGTGTACAGAAAGTGCCAAAACATGTTTTTCAGCAGAAATAAACATGTTTCTGCAAGTTTGGTCAACCCCATGTAAGTTATGGGGCAGTAACATCACACTTTTCAAAACGTGTTTTTCAGCCCGAAGTAAGCGCGTTTTTTCAGACAACTGAATCTCCTTGTAACAGCAAGGCTCAGAAGAGCCCACACACTCAGCCCTTAACCCCAGTGTGCAGAAAGTGTCAAAATGTGTTTTTCAGCAGAAATAAACATGTTTCTGCAAGTTTGGTCAACCCCATGTAAGTTATGGGGTAGTAACATCACACTTTTCAAAACGTGTTTTTCAGCCCGAAATAAACGCGTTTTTTCAGACAACTGAATCTCCTTGTAACAGCAAGGCTCAGAAGAGCCCACACACTCAGCCCTTAACCCCAGTGTACAGAAAGTGTCAAAACGTGTTTTTCAGCAGAAATAAACATGTTTCTGCAAGTTTGGTCAATCCCATGTAAGTTATGGGGCAGTAACATTACACTTTTCAAAACGTGTTTTTCAGCACGAAATAAACGCGTTTTTTCAGACAACTGAATCTCCTTGTAACAGCAAGGCTCAGAAGAGCCCACACACTCAGCCCTTAACCCCAGTGTACAGAAAGTGCCAAAACGTGTTTTTCAGCAGAAATAAACATGTTTCTGCAAGTTTGGTCAACCCCATGTAAGTTATGGGGCAGTAACATCACACTTTTCAAAACGTGTTTTTCAGCCCGAAATAAGCGCGTTTTTTCAGACAACTGAATCTCCTTGTAACAGCAAGGCTCAGAAGAGCCCACACACTCAGCCCTTAACCCCAGTGTACAGAAAGTGTCAAAACGTGTTTTTCAGCAGAAATAAACATGTTTCTGCAAGTTTGGTCAACCCCATGTAAGTTATGGGGCAGTAACATCACACTTTTCAAAACGTGTTTTTCAGCCCGAAATAAACGCGTTTTTTCAGACAACTGAATCTCCTTGTAACAGCAAGGCTCAGAAGTGCCCACACACTCAGCCCTTAACCCCAGTGTGCAGAAAGGGTCAAAATGTGTTTTTCAGCAGAAATAAACATGTTTCTGCAAGTTTGGTCAACCCCATGTAAGTTATGGGGCAGTAACATCACACTTTTCAAAACGTGTTTTTCAGCCCGAAATAAACGCGTTTTTTCAGACAACTGAATCTCCTTGTAACAGCAAGGCTCAGAAGAGCCCACACACTCAGCCCTTAACCCCAGTGTGCAGAAAGTGTCAAAACGTGTTTTTCAGCAGAAATAAACATGTTTCTGCAAGTTTGGTCAACCCCATGTAAGTTATGGGGTAGTAACATCACACTTTTCAAAACGTGTTTTTCAGCCCGAAATAAACGCGTTTTTTCAGACAACTGAATCTCCTTGTAACAGCAAGGCTCAGAAGTGCCCACACACTCAGCCCTTAACCCCAGTGTGCAGAAAGGGTCAAAATGTGTTTTTCAGCAGAAATAAACATGTTTCTGCAAGTTTGGTCAACCCCATGTAAGTTATGGGGTAGTAACATCACACTTTTCAAAACGTGTTTTTCAGCCCGAAATAAGCGCGTTTTTTCAGACAACTGAATCTCCTTGTAACAGCAAGGCTCAGAAGAGCCCACACACTCAGCCCTTAACCCCAGTGTGCAGAAAGTGTCAAAACGTGTTTTTCAGCAGAAATAAACATGTTTCTGCAAGTTTGGTCAACCCCATGTAAGTTATGGGGTAGTAACATCACACTTTTCAAAACGTGTTTTTCAGCCCGAAATAAACGCGTTTTTTCAGACAACTGAATCTCCTTGTAACAGCAAGGCTCAGAAGAGCCCACACACTCAGCCCTTAACCCCAGTGTACAGAAAGTGTCAAAACGTGTTTTTCAGCAGAAATAAACATGTTTCTGCAAGTTTGGTCAACCCCATGTAAGTTATGGGGCAGTAACATTACACTTTTCAAAACGTGTTTTTCAGCCCGAAATAAACGCGTTTTTTCAGACAACTGAATCTCCTTGTAACAGCAAGGCTCAGAAGAGCCCACACACTCAGCCCTTAACCCCAGTGTACAGAAAGTGCCAAAACGTGTTTTTCAGCAGAAATAAACATGTTTCTGCAAGTTTGGTCAACCCCATGTAAGTTATGGGGCAGTAACATCACATTTTCAAAACGTGTTTTTCAGCCCGAAATAAACGCGTTTTTTCAGACAACTGAATCTCCTTGTAACAGCAAGGCTCAGAAGTGCCCACACACTCAGCCCTTAACCCCAGTGTGCAGAAAGGGTCAAAATGTGTTTTTCAGCAGAAATAAACATGTTTCTGCAAGTTTGGTCAACCCCATGTAAGTTATGGGGCATTAACATCACACTTTTCAAAACGTGTTTTTCAGCCCGAAATAAGCGCGTTTTTTCAGACAACTGAATCTCCTTGTAACAGCAAGGCTCAGAAGAGCCCACACACTCAGCCCTTAACCCCAGTGTACAGAAAGTGTCAAAACGTGTTTTTCAGAAGAAATAAACATGTTTCTGCAAGTTTGGTCAACCCCATGTAAGTTATGGGGCAGTAACATCACACTTTTCAAAACGTGTTTTTCAGCCCGAAATAAACGCGTTTTTTCAGACAACTGAATCTCCTTGTAACAGCAAGGCTCAGAAGAGCCCACACACTCAGCCCTTAACCCCAGTGTACAGAAAGTGCCAAAACGTGTTTTTCAGCAGAAATAAACATGTTTCTGCAAGTTTGGTCAACCCCATGTAAGTTATGGGGCAGTAACATCACACTTTTCAAAACGTGTTTTTCAGCCCGAAATAAACGCGTTTTTTCAGACAACTGAATCTCCTTGTAACAGCAAGGCTCAGAAGAGCCCACACACTCAGCCCTTAACCCCAGTGTGCAAAAAGTGTCAAAACGTGTTTTTCAGCAGAAATAAACATGTTTCTGCAAGTTTGGTCAACCCCATGTAAGTTATGGGGTAGTAACATCACACTTTTCAAAACGTGTTTTTCAGCCCGAAATAAACGCGTTTTTTCAGACAACTGAATCTCCTTGTAACAGCAAGGCTCAGAAGTGCCCACACACTCAGCCCTTAACCCCAGTGTGCAGAAAGGGTCAAAATGTGTTTTTCAGCAGAAATAATCATGTTTCTGCAAGTTTGGTCAACCCCATGTAAGTTATGGGGCAGTAACATCACACTTTTCAAAACGTGTTTTTCAGCCCGAAATAAGCGCGTTTTTTCAGACAACTGAATCTCCTTGTAACAGCAAGGCTCAGAAGAGCCCACACACTCAGCCCTTAACCCCAGTGTACAGAAAGTGTCAAAACGTGTTTTTCAGCAGAAATAAACATGTTTCTGCAAGTTTGGTCAACCCCATGTAAGTTATGGGGCAGTAACATCACACTTTTCAAAACGTGTTTTTCAGCCCGAAATAAGCGCGTTTTTTCAGACAACTGAATCTCCTTGTAACAGCAAGGCTCAGAAGAGCCCACACACTCAGCCCTTAACCCCAGTGTGCAGAAAGTGTCAAAACGTGTTTTTCAGCAGAAATAAACATGTTTCTGCAAGTTTGGTCAACCCCATGTAAGTTATGGGGCATTAACATCACACTTTTCAAAACGTGTTTTTCAGCCCGAAATAAGCGCGTTTTTTCAGACAACTGAATCTCCTTGTAACAGCAAGGCTCAGAAGAGCCCACACACTCAGCCCTTAACCCCAGTGTACAGAAAGTGCCAAAACGTGTTTTTCAGCAGAAATAAACATGTTTCTGCAAGTTTGGTCAACCCCATGTAAGTTATGGGGCAGTAACATCACACTTTTCAAAACGTGTTTTTCAGCCCGAAATAAGCGCGTTTTTTCAGACAACTGAATCTCCTTGTAACAGCAAGGCTCAGAAGTGCCCACACACTCAGCCCTTAACCCCAGTGTGCAGAAAGGGTCAAAATGTGTTTTTCAGCAGAAATAAACATGTTTCTGCAAGTTTGGTCAACCCCATGTAAGTTATGGGGCAGTAACATCACACTTTTCAAAACGTGTTTTTCAGCCCGAAATAAACGCGTTTTTTCAGACAACTGAATCTCCTTGTAACAGCAAGGCTCAGAAGAGCCCACACACTCAGCCCTTAACCCCAGTGTGCAGAAAGTGTCAAAACGTGTTTTTCAGCAGAAATAAACATGTTTCTGCAAGTTTGGTCAACCCCATGTAAGTTATGGGGTAGTAACATCACACTTTTCAAAACGTGTTTTTCAGCCCGAAATAAGCGCGTTTTTTCAGACAACTGAATCTCCTTGTAACAGCAAGGCTCAGAAGAGCCCACACACTCAGCCCTTAACCCCAGTGTGCAGAAAGTGTCAAAACGTGTTTTTCAGCAGAAATAAACATGTTTCTGCAAGTTTGGTCAACCCCATGTAAGTTATGGGGTAGTAACATCACACTTTTCAAAACGTGTTTTTCAGCCCGAAATAAACGCGTTTTTTCAGACAACTGAATCTCCTTGTAACAGCAAGGCTCAGAAGAGCCCACACACTCAGCCCTTAACCCCAGTGTACAGAAAGTGTCAAAACGTGTTTTTCAGCAGAAATAAACATGTTTCTGCAAGTTTGGTCAACCCCATGTAAGTTATGGGGCAGTAACATCACATTTTCAAAACGTGTTTTTCAGCCCGAAATAAACGCGTTTTTTCAGACAACTGAATCTCCTTGTAACAGCAAGGCTCAGAAGTGCCCACACACTCAGCCCTTAACCCCAGTGTGCAGAAAGGGTCAAAATGTGTTTTTCAGCAGAAATAAACATATTTCTGCAAGTTTGGTCAACCCCATGTAAGTTATGGGGCTTTAACATCACACTTTTCAAAACGTGTTTTTCAGCCCGAAATAAGCACGTTTTTTCAGACAACTGAATCTCCTTGTAACAGCAAGGCTCAGAAGAGCCCACACACTCAGCCCTTAACCCCAGTGTACAGAAAGTGTCAAAACGTGTTTTTCAGCAGAAATAAACATGTTTCTGCAAGTTTGGTCAACCCCATGTAAGTTATGGGGCAGTAACATCACACTTTTCAAAACGTGTTTTTCAGCCCGAAATAAACGCGTTTTTTCAGACAACTGAATCTCCTTGTAACAGCAAGGCTCAGAAGAGCCCACACACTCAGCCCTTAACCCCAGTGTACAGAAAGTACCAAAACGTGTTTTTCAGCAGAAATAAACATGTTTCTGCAAGTTTGGTCAACCCCATGTAAGTTATGGGGCAGTAACATCACACTTTTCAAAACGTGTTTTTCAGCCCGAAATAAGCGCGTTTTTTCAGACAACTGAATCTCCTTGTAACAGCAAGGCTCAGAAGAGCCCACACACTCAGCCCTTAACCCCAGTGTACAGAAAGTGTCAAAACGTGTTTTTCAGCAGAAATAAACATGTTTCTGCAAGTTTGGTCAACCCCATGTAAGTTATGGGGCAGTAACATCACACTTTTCAAAACGTGTTTTTCAGCCCGAAATAAACGCGTTTTTTCAGACAACTGAATCTCCTTGTAACAGCAAGGCTCAGAAGTGCCCACACACTCAGCCCTTAACCCCAGTGTGCAGAAAGGGTCAAAATGTGTTTTTCAGCAGAAATAAACATGTTTCTGCAAGTTTGGTCAACCCCATGTAACTTATGGGGCAGTAACAGCACTCTTTTCAAAACGTGTTTTTCAGCCCGAAATAAACGCGTTTTTTCAGACAACTGAATCCCCATGTAACAGCAAGGCTCATATGAGCCCACACACTCAGCTCTTAACCCCAGTGTGCAGAAAGTGTCAAAACGTGTTTTTCAGCAGAAATAAACATGTTTCTGCAAGTTTGGTCAACCCCATGTAAGTTATGGGGCAGTAACAGCACTCTTTTCAAAACGTGTTTTTCAGCCCGAAATAAACGCGTTTTTTCAGACAACTGAATCCCCATGTAACAGCAAGGCTCAGAAGAGCCCACACACTCAGCTATTAACCCCAGTGTGCAGAAAGGGTCAAAACGTGTTTGTCAGCAGAAATAAACATGTTTCTGCAAGTTTGGTCAACCCCATGTAAGTTATGGGGCAGTAACAGCACTCTTTTCAAAACGTGTTTTTCAGCCCGAAATAAACGCGTTTTTTCAGACAACTGAATCCCCATGTAACAGCAAGGCTCAGAAGAGCCCACACACTCAGCTCTTAACCCCAGTGTGCAGAAAGGGTCAAAACGTGTTTTTCAGCAGAAATAAACATGTTTCTGCAAGTTTGGTCAACCCCATGTAAGTTATGGGGCAGTAACAGCACTCTTTTCAAAACGTGTTTTTCAGCCCGAAATAAACGCGTTTTTTCAGACAACTGAATCCCCATGTAACAGCAAGGCTCATATGAGCCCACACACTCAGCTCTTAACCCCAGTGTGCAGAGAGTGTCAAAACGTGTTTTTCAGAAGAAATAAACATGTTTCTGCAAGTTTGGTCAACCCCATGTAACTTATAGGGCAGTAGCAGCACTCTCTTCAAAACGTGTTTTTCAGCCCGAAATAAACGCGTTTTTTCAGACAACTGAATCCCCATGTAACAGCAAGGCTCATATGAGCCCACACACTCAGCTCTTAACCCCAGTGTGCAGAAAGTGTCAAAACGTGTTTTTCATCAGAAATAAACATGTTTATGCAAGTTTGGTCAACCCCATGTAAGTTATGGGGCAGTAACAGCACTCTTTTCAAAACGTGTTTTTCAGCCCGAAATGAACGCGTTTTTTCAGACAACTGAATCCCCATGTAACAGCAAGGCTCATATGAGCCCACACACTCAGCTCTTAACCCCAGTGTGCAGAAAGGGTCAAAACGTGTTTTTCAGCAGAAATAAACATGTTTCTGCAAGTTTGGTCAACCCCATGTAACTTATGGGGCAGTAACAGCACTCTTTTCAAAACGTGTTTTTCAGCCCGAAATAAACGCGTTTTTTCAGACAACTGAATCCCCATGTAACAGCAAGGCTCATATGAGCCCACACACTCAGCTCTTAACCCCAGTGTGCAGAAAGTGTCAAAACGTGTTTTTCAGCAGAAATAAACATGTTTCTGCAAGTTTGGTCAACCCCATGTAAGTTATGGGGCAGTAACAGCACTCTTTTCAAAACGTGTTTTTCAGCCCGAAATAAACGCGTTTTTTCAGACAACTGAATCCCCAGGTAACAGCAAGGCTCACTTGAGCCCACACACTCAGCTCTTAACCCCAGTGTGCAGAAAGGGTCAAAACGTGTTTTTCAGCAGAAATAAACATGTTTCTGCAAGTTTGGTCAACCCCATGTAACTTATAGGGCAGTAACAGCACTCTTTTCAAAACGTGTTTTTCAGCCCGAAATAAACGCGTTTTTTCAGACAACTGAATCCCCATGTAACAGCAAGGCTCAGAAGAGCCCACACACTCAGCTCTTAACCCCAGTGTGCAGAAAGGGTCAAAACGTGTTTTTCAGCAGAAATAAACATGTTTCTGCAAGTTTGGTCAACCCCATGTAACTTATAGGGCAGTAACAGCACTCTTTTCAAAACGTGTTTTTCAGCCCGAAATAAACGCGTTTTTTCAGACAACTGAATCCCCATGTAACAGCAAGGCTCATATGAGCCAACACACTCAGCTCTTAACCCCAGTGTGCAGAAAGGGTCAAAACGTGTTTTTCAGCAGAAATAAACATGTTTCTGCAAGTTTGGTCAACCCCATGTAAGTTATGGGGCAGTACAGCACTCTTTTCAAAACGTGTTTTTCACCCCGAAATAAACGCGTTTTTTCAGACAACTGAATCCCCATGTAACAGCAAGGCTCAGAAGAGCCCACACACTCAGCTCTTAACCCCAGTGTGCAGAAAGGGTCAAAACGTGTTTTTCAGCAGAAATAAACATGTTTCTGCAAGTTTGGTCAACCCCATGTAACTTATAGGGCAGTAACAGCACTCTTTTCAAAACGTGTTTTTCAGCCCGAAATAAACGCGTTTTTCCAGACGACTGAATCCCCATGTAACAGCAAGGCTCATATGAGCCCACACACTCAGCTATTAACCCCAGTGTGCAGAAAGGGTCAAAACGTGTTTTTCAGCAGAAATAAACATGTTTCTGCAAGTTTGGTCAACCCCATGTAAGTTATGGGGCAGTAACAGCACTCTTTTCAAAACGTGTTTTTCAGCCCGAAATAAACGCGTTTTTTCAGACAACTGAATCCCCATGTAACAGCAAGGCTCATATGAGCCCACACACTCAGCTCTTAACCCGTGTGCAGAGAGTGTCAAAACGTGTTTTTCAGAAGAAATAAACATGTTTCTGCAAGTTTGGTCAACCCCATGTAACTTATAGGGCAGTAACAGCACTCTCTTCAAAACGTGTTTTTCAGCCCGAAATAAACGCGTTTTTTCAGACAACTGAATCCCCATGTAACAGCAAGGCTCATATGAGCCCACACACTCAGCTCTTAACCCGTGTACAGAAAGTGTCAAAACGTGTTTTTCAGAAGAAATAAACATGTTTCTGCAAGTTTGGTCAACCCCATGTAACTTATGGGGCAGTAACAGCACTCTTTTCAAAACGTGTTTTTCAGCCCGAAATAAACGCGTTTTTTCAGACAACTGAATCCCCATGTAACAGCAAGGCTCATATGAGCCCACACACTCAGCTCTTAACCCCAGTGTGCAGAAAGTGTCAAAACGTGTTTTTCAGCAGAAATAAACATGTTTCTGCAAGTCTGGTCAACCCCATGTAAGTTATGGGGCAGTAACAGCACTCTTTTCAAAACGTGTTTTTCAGCCCGAAATAAACGCGTTTTTTCAGACAACTGAATCCCCAGGTAACAGCAAGGCTCACTTGAGCCCACACACTCAGCTCTTAACCCCAGTGTGCAGAAAGGGTCAAAACGTGTTTTTCAGCAGAAATAAACATGTTTCTGCAAGTTTGGTCAACCCCATGTAACTTATAGGGCAGTAACAGCACTCTTTTCAAAACGTGTTTTTCAGCCCGAAATAAACGCGTTTTTTCAGACAACTGAATCCCCATGTAACAGCAAGGCTCAGAAGAGCCCACACACTCAGCTCTTAACCCCAGTGTGCAGAAAGGGTCAAAACGTGTTTTTCAGCAGAAATAAACATGTTTCTGCCAGTTTGGTCAACCCCATGTAACTTATAGGGCAGTAACAGCACTCTTTTCAAAACGTGTTTTTCAGCCCGAAATAAACGCGTTTTTTCAGACAACTGAATCCCCATGTAACAGCAAGGCTCATATGAGCCCACACACTCAGCTCTTAACCCCAGTGTGCAGAAAGGGTCAAAACGTGTTTTTCAGCAGAAATAAACATGTTTCTGCAAGTTTGGTCAACCCCATGTAAGTTATGGGGCAGTACAGCACTCTTTTCAAAACGTGTTTTTCAGCCCGAAATAAACGCGTTTTTTCAGACAACTGAATCCCCATGTAACAGCAAGGCTCATATGAGCCCACACACTCAGCTCTTAACCCGTGTGCAGAGAGTGTCAAAACGTGTTTTTCAGAAGAAATAAACATGTTTCTGCAAGTTTGGTCAACCCCATGTAACTTATAGGGCAGTAACAGCACTCTCTTCAAAACGTGTTTTTCAGCCCGAAATAAACGCGTTTTTTCAGACAACTGAATCCCCATGTAACAGCAAGGCTCATATGAGCCCACACACTCAGCTCTTAACCCCATTGTGCAGAAAGTGTCAAAACGTGTTTTTCATCAGAAATAAACATGTTTATGCAAGTTTGGTCAACCCCATGTAAGTTATGGGGCAGTAACAGCACTCTTTTCAAAACGTGTTTTTCAGCCCGAAAAGAACGCGTTTTTTCAGACAACTGAATCCCCATGTAACAGCAAGGCTCATATGAGCCCACACACTCAGCTCTTAACCCCAGTGTGCAGAAAGGGTCAAAACGTGTTTTTCAGCAGAAATAAACATGTTTCTGCAAGTTTGGTCAACCCCATGTAACTTATGGGGCAGTAACAGCACTCTTTTCAAAACGTGTTTTTCAGCCCGAAATAAACGCGTTTTTTCAGACAACTGAATCCCCATGTAACAGCAAGGCTCATATGAGCCCACACACTAAGCTCTTAACCCCAGTGTGCAGAAAGTGTCAAAACGTGTTTTTCAGCAGAAATAAACATGTTTCTGCAAGTTTGGTCAACCCCATGTAAGTTATGGGGCAGTAACAGCACTCTTTTCAAAACGTGTTTTTCAGCCCGAAATAAACGCGTTTTTTCAGACAACTGAATCCCCATGTAACAGCAAGGCTCAGAAGAGCCCACACACTCAGCTCTTAACCCCAGTGTGCAGAAAGGGTCAAAACGTGTTTTTCAGCAGAAATAAACATGTTTCTGCAAGTTTGGTCAACCCCATGTAAGTTATGGGGCAGTAACAGCACTCTTTTCAAAACATGTTTTTCAGCCCGAAATAAACGCGTTTTTTCAGACAACTGAATCCCCATGTAACAGCAAGGCTCATATGAGCCCACACACTCAGCTCTTAACCCCAGTGTGCAGAAAGGGTCCAAACGTGTTTTTCAGCAGAAATAAACATGTTTCTGCAAGTTTGGTCAACCCCATGTAAGTTATGGGGCAGTAACAGCACTCTTTTCAAAACGTGTTTTTCAGCCCGAAATAAACGCGTTTTTTCAGACAACTGAATCCCCATGTAACAGCAAGGCTCATATGAGCCCACACACTCAGCTCTTAACCCCAGTGTGCAGAAAAGGTCAAAAAGTGTTTTTCAGCAGAAATAAACATGTTTCTGCAAGTTTGGTCAACCCCATGTAAGTTATGGGGCAGTAACAGCACTCTTTTCAAAACGTGTTTTTCAGCCCGAAATAAACGCGTTTTTTCAGACAACTGAATCCCCATGTAACAGCAAGGCTCATATGAGCCCACACACTCAGCTCTTAACCCGTGTGCAGAAAGTGTCAAAACGTGTTTTTCAGAAGAAATAAACATGTTTCTGCAAGTTTGGTCAACCCCATGTAACTTATAGGGCAGTAACAGCACTCTTTTCAAAACGTGTTTTTCAGCCCGAAATAAACGCGTTTTTTCAGACAACTGAATCCCCATGTAACAGCAAGGCTCATATGAGCCCACACACTCAGCTCTTAACCCCAGTGTGCAGAAAGTGTCAAAACGTGTTTTTCATCAGAAATAAACATGTTTATGCAAGTTTGGTCAACCCCATGTAAGTTATGGGGTAGTAACATCACACTTTTCAAAACGTGTTTTTCAGCCCGAAATAAACGCGTTTTTTCAGACAACTGAATCTCCTTGTAACAGCAAGGCTCAGAAGTGCCCACACACTCAGCCCTTAACCCCAGTGTGCAGAAAGGGTCAAAATGTGTTTTTCAGCAGAAATAAACATGTTTCTGCAAGTTTGGTCAACCCCATGTAAGTTATGGGGTAGTAACATCACACTTTTCAAAACGTGTTTTTCAGCCCGAAATAAGCGCGTTTTTTCAGACAACTGAATCTCCTTGTAACAGCAAGGCTCAGAAGAGCCCACACACTCAGCCCTTAACCCCAGTGTGCAGAAAGTGTCAAAACGTGTTTTTCAGCAGAAATAAACATGTTTCTGCAAGTTTGGTCAACCCCATGTAAGTTATGGGGTAGTAACATCACACTTTTCAAAACGTGTTTTTCAGCCCGAAATAAACGCGTTTTTTCAGACAACTGAATCTCCTTGTAACAGCAAGGCTCAGAAGAGCCCACACACTCAGCCCTTAACCCCAGTGTACAGAAAGTGTCAAAACGTGTTTTTCAGCAGAAATAAACATGTTTCTGCAAGTTTGGTCAACCCCATGTAAGTTATGGGGCAGTAACATTACACTTTTCAAAACGTGTTTTTTCAGCCCGAAATAAACGCGTTTTTTCAGACAACTGAATCTCCTTGTAACAGCAAGGCTCAGAAGAGCCCACACACTCAGCCCTTAACCCCAGTGTACAGAAAGTGCCAAAACGTGTTTTTCAGCAGAAATAAACATGTTTCTGCAAGTTTGGTCAACCCCATGTAAGTTATGGGGCAGTAACATCACATTTTCAAAACGTGTTTTTCAGCCCGAAATAAACGCGTTTTTTCAGACAACTGAATCTCCTTGTAACAGCAAGGCTCAGAAGTGCCCACACACTCAGCCCTTAACCCCAGTGTGCAGAAAGGGTCAAAATGTGTTTTTCAGCAGAAATAAACATGTTTCTGCAAGTTTGGTCAACCCCATGTAAGTTATGGGGCATTAACATCACACTTTTCAAAACGTGTTTTTCAGCCCGAAATAAGCGCGTTTTTTCAGACAACTGAATCTCCTTGTAACAGCAAGGCTCAGAAGAGCCCACACACTCAGCCCTTAACCCCAGTGTACAGAAAGTGTCAAAACGTGTTTTTCAGAAGAAATAAACATGTTTCTGCAAGTTTGGTCAACCCCATGTAAGTTATGGGGCAGTAACATCACACTTTTCAAAACGTGTTTTTCAGCCCGAAATAAACGCGTTTTTTCAGACAACTGAATCTCCTTGTAACAGCAAGGCTCAGAAGAGCCCACACACTCAGCCCTTAACCCCAGTGTACAGAAAGTGCCAAAACGTGTTTTTCAGCAGAAATAAACATGTTTCTGCAAGTTTGGTCAACCCCATGTAAGTTATGGGGCAGTAACATCACACTTTTCAAAACGTGTTTTTCAGCCCGAAATAAACGCGTTTTTTCAGACAACTGAATCTCCTTGTAACAGCAAGGCTCAGAAGAGCCCACACACTCAGCCCTTAACCCCAGTGTGCAAAAAGTGTCAAAACGTGTTTTTCAGCAGAAATAAACATGTTTCTGCAAGTTTGGTCAACCCCATGTAAGTTATGGGGTAGTAACATCACACTTTTCAAAACGTGTTTTTCAGCCCGAAATAAACGCGTTTTTTCAGACAACTGAATCTCCTTGTAACAGCAAGGCTCAGAAGTGCCCACACACTCAGCCCTTAACCCCAGTGTGCAGAAAGGGTCAAAATGTGTTTTTCAGCAGAAATAATCATGTTTCTGCAAGTTTGGTCAACCCCATGTAAGTTATGGGGCAGTAACATCACACTTTTCAAAACGTGTTTTTCAGCCCGAAATAAGCGCGTTTTTTCAGACAACTGAATCTCCTTGTAACAGCAAGGCTCAGAAGAGCCCACACACATCAGCCCTTAACCCCAGTGTACAGAAAGTGTCAAAACGTGTTTTTCAGCAGAAATAAACATGTTTCTGCAAGTTTGGTCAACCACATGTAAGTTATGGGGCAGTAACATCACACTTTTCAAAACGTGTTTTTCAGCCCGAAATAAGCGCGTTTTTCAGACAACTGAATCTCCTTGTAACAGCAAGGCTCAGAAGAGCCCACACACTCAGCCCTTAACCCCAGTGTGCAGAAAGTGTCAAAACGTGTTTTTCAGCAGAAATAAACATGTTTCTGCAAGTTTGGTCAACCCCATGTAAGTTATGGGGCATTAACATCACACTTTTCAAAACGTGTTTTTCAGCCCGAAATAAGCGCGTTTTTTCAGACAACTGAATCTCCTTGTAACAGCAAGGCTCAGAAGAGCCCACACACTCAGCCCTTAACCCCAGTGTACAGAAAGTGCCAAAACGTGTTTTTCAGCAGAAATAAACATGTTTCTGCAAGTTTGGTCAACCCCATGTAAGTTATGGGGCAGTAACATCACACTTTTCAAAACGTGTTTTTCAGCCCGAAATAAGCGCGTTTTTTCAGACAACTGAATCTCCTTGTAACAGCAAGGCTCAGAAGTGCCCACACACTCAGCCCTTAACCCCAGTGTGCAGAAAGGGTCAAAATGTGTTTTTCAGCAGAAATAAACATGTTTCTGCAAGTTTGGTCAACCCCATGTAAGTTATGGGGCAGTAACATCACACTTTTCAAAACGTGTTTTTCAGCCCGAAATAAACGCGTTTTTTCAGACAACTGAATCTCCTTGTAACAGCAAGGCTCAGAAGAGCCCACACACTCAGCCCTTAACCCCAGTGTGCAGAAAGTGTCAAAACGTGTTTTTCAGCAGAAATAAACATGTTTCTGCAAGTTTGGTCAACCCCATGTAAGTTATGGGGTAGTAACATCACACTTTTCAAAACGTGTTTTTCAGCCCGAAATAAGCGCGTTTTTTCAGACAACTGAATCTCCTTGTAACAGCAAGGCTCAGAAGAGCCCACACACTCAGCCCTTAACCCCAGTGTGCAGAAAGTGTCAAAACGTGTTTTTCAGCAGAAATAAACATGTTTCTGCAAGTTTGGTCAACCCCATGTAAGTTATGGGGTAGTAACATCACACTTTTCAAAACGTGTTTTTCAGCCCGAAATAAACGCGTTTTTTCAGACAACTGAATCTCCTTGTAACAGCAAGGCTCAGAAGAGCCCACACACTCAGCCCTTAACCCCAGTGTACAGAAAGTGTCAAAACGTGTTTTTCAGCAGAAATAAACATGTTTCTGCAAGTTTGGTCAACCCCATGTAAGTTATGGGGCAGTAACATCACATTTTCAAAACGTGTTTTTCAGCCCGAAATAAACGCGTTTTTTCAGACAACTGAATCTCCTTGTAACAGCAAGGCTCAGAAGTGCCCACACACTCAGCCCTTAACCCCAGTGTGCAGAAAGGGTCAAAATGTGTTTTTCAGCAGAAATAAACATATTTCTGCAAGTTTGGTCAACCCCATGTAAGTTATGGGGCTTTAACATCACACTTTTCAAAACGTGTTTTTCAGCCCGAAATAAGCACGTTTTTTCAGACAACTGAATCTCCTTGTAACAGCAAGGCTCAGAAGAGCCCACACACTCAGCCCTTAACCCCAGTGTACAGAAAGTGTCAAAACGTGTTTTTCAGCAGAAATAAACATGTTTCTGCAAGTTTGGTCAACCCCATGTAAGTTATGGGGCAGTAACATCACACTTTTTCAAAACGTGTTTTTCAGCCCGAAATAAACGCGTTTTTCAGACAACTGAATCTCCTTGTAACAGCAAGGCTCAGAAGAGCCCACACACTCAGCCCTTAACCCCAGTGTACAGAAAGTACCAAAACGTGTTTTTCAGCAGAAATAAACATGTTTCTGCAAGTTTGGTCAACCCCATGTAAGTTATGGGGCAGTAACATCACACTTTCAAAACGTGTTTTTCAGCCCGAAATAAGCGCGTTTTTTCAGACAACTGAATCTCCTTGTAACAGCAAGGCTCAGAAGAGCCACACACTCAGCCCTTAACCCCAGTGTACAGAAAGTGTCAAAACGTGTTTTTCAGCAGAAATAAACATGTTTCTGCAAGTTTGGTCAACCCCATGTAAGTTATGGGGCAGTAACATCACACTTTTCAAAACGTGTTTTTCAGCCCGAAATAAACGCGTTTTTTTCAGACAACTGAATCTCTTGTAACAGCAAGGCTCAGAAGTGCCCACCACTCAGCCCTTAACCCCAGTGTGCAGAAAGGGTCAAAATGTGTTTTTCAGCAGAAATAAAACATGTTTCTGCAAGTTTGGTCAACCCCATGTAACTTATGGGGCAGTAACAGCACTCTTTTCAAAACGTGTTTTTCAGCCCGAAATAAACGCGTTTTTTCAGACAACTGAATCCCCATGTAACAGCAAGGCTCATATGAGCCCACACACTCAGCTCTTAACCCCAGTGTGCAGAAAGTGTCAAAACGTGTTTTTCAGCAGAATAAACATGTTTCTGCAAGTTTGGTCAACCCCATGTAAGTTATGGGGCAGTAACAGCACTCTTTTCAAAACGTGTTTTCAGCCCGAAATAAACGCGTTTTTTCAGACAACTGAATCCCCATGTAACAGCAAGGCTCAGAAGAGCCCACACACTCAGCTATTAACCCCAGTGTGCAGAAAGGGTCAAAACGTGTTTGTCAGCAGAAATAAACATGTTTCTGCAAGTTTGGTCAACCCCATGTAAGTTATGGGGCAGTAACAGCACTCTTTTCAAAACGTGTTTTCAGCCCGAAATAAACGCGTTTTTTCAGACAACTGAATCCCCATGTAACAGCAAGGCTCAGAAGAGCCCACACACTCAGCTCTTAACCCCAGTGTGCAGAAAGGGGTCAAAACGTGTTTTTCAGCAGAAATAAACATGTTTCTGCAAGTTTGGTCAACCCCATGTAAGTTATGGGGCAGTAACAGCACTCTTTTCAAAACGTGTTTTTCAGCCCGAAATAAACGTTTTTTCAGACAACTGAATCCCCATGTAACAGCAAGGCTCATATGAGCCACACACTCAGCTCTTAACCCCAGTGTGCAGAGAGTGTCAAAACGTGTTTTTCAGAAGAAATAAACATGTTTCTGCAAGTTTGGTCAACCCCATGTAACTTATAGGGCAGTAGCAGCACTCTCTTCAAAACGTGTTTTTCAGCCCGAAATAAACGCGTTTTTTCAGACAACTGAATCCCCATGTAACAGCAAGGCTCATATGAGCCCACACACTCAGCTCTTAACCCCAGTGTGCAGAAAGTGTCAAAACGTGTTTTTCATCAGAAATAAACATGTTTATGCAAGTTTGGTCAACCCCATGTAAGTTATGGGGCAGTAACAGCACTCTTTTCAAAACGTGTTTTTCAGCCCGAAATGAACGCGTTTTTTCA
>NW_027168404.1:0-29350 GCF_040954835.1 Lepisosteus oculatus | reverse complement strand
CTGAAAAACACGTTTTGACCCTTTCTGCACACTGGGTTAAGATCTGAGTGTGTGGGCTCTTCTGAGTTTTGCTGTTACATGGGGATTCAGTTGTCTGAAAAAACGCGTTTATTTCGGGCTGAAAAACACGTTTTGAAAAGGGTGCTGTTACTGCCCCATAACTTACATGGGGTTGACCAAACTTGCAGAAACATGTTTATTTCTGCTGAAAAACACGTTTTGACCCTTTCTGCACACTGGGGTTAAGATCTGAGTGTGTGGGCTCTTCTGAGTCTTGCTGTTACATGGGGATTCAGTTGTCTGAAAAAACGCGTTTATTTCGTGCTGAAAAACACGTTTTGAAAAGGGTGCAGTTACTGCCCCAAAACTTACATGGGGTTGACCAAACTTGCAGAAACATGTTTATTTCTGCTGAAAAACACGTTTTGACCCTTTCTGCACACTGGGGTTAAGATCTGAGTGTGTGGGCTCTTCTGAGCCTTGCTGTTACATGGGGATTCAGTTGTCTGAAAAACGCGTTTATTTCGGGCTGAAAAACACGTTTTGAAAGGGGTGCTGTTACTGCCCCAAAACTTACATGGGGTTGACCAAACTTGCAGAAACATGTTTATTTCTGCTGAAAAACACGTTTTGACCCTTTCTGCACACTGGGGTTAAGATCTGAGTGTGTGGGCTCTTCTGAGTTTTGCTGTTACATGGGGATCAGTTGTCTGAAAAAACGCGTTTATTTCGGGCTGAAAAACACGTTTTGAAAGGGGTGCTGTTACTGCCCCAAAACTTACATGGGGTTGACCAAACTTGCAGAAACATGTTTATTTCTGCTGAAAAACACGTTTTGACCCTTTCTGCACACTGGGGTTAAGATCTGAGTGTGTGGGCTCTTCTGAGTTTTGCTGTTACATGGGGATTCAGTTGTCTGAAAAAACGCGTTTATTTCGGGCTGAAAAACATGTTTTGAAAAGGGTGCTGTTACTGCCCCATAACTTACATGGGGTTGACCAAACTTGCAGAAACATGTTTATTTCTGCTGAAAAACACGTTTGACCCTTTCTGCACACTGGGGTTAAGATCTGAGTGTGTGGGCTCTTCTGAGTTTTGCTGTTACATGGGATTCAGTTGTCTGAAAAAACGCGTTTATTTCCGGCTGAAAAACACGTTTTTGAAAAGGGTGCTGTTACTGCCCCATAACTTACATGGGGTTGACCAAACTTGCAGAAACATGTTTATTTCTGCTGAAAAACACGTTTTGACCCTTTCTGCACACTTGGGTTAAGATCTGAGTGTGTGGGCTCTTCTGAGTTTTGCTGTTACATGGGGATTCAGTTGTCTGAAAAAACGCGTTTATTTCGGGCTGAAAAACACGTTTTGAAAAGGGTGCTGTTACTGCCCCATAACTTACATGGGGTTGACCAAACTTGCAGAAACATGTTTATTTCTGCTGAAAAACACGTTTTGACACTTTCTGCACACTGGGGTTAAGATCTGAGTGTGTGCGCTCTTCTGAGCCTTGCTGTTACATTGGGGATTCAGTTGTCTGAAAAAACGCGTTTATTTCGTGCTGAAAAACACGTTTTGAAAAGGGTGCTGTTACTGCCCCATAACTTACATGGGGTTGACCAAACTTGCAGAAACATGTTTATTTCTGCTGAAAAACACGTTTTGACCCTTTCTGCACACTTGGGTTAAGATCTGAGTGTGTGGGCTCTTCTGAGTTTTGCTGTTACATGGGGATTCAGTTGTCTGAAAAAACGCGTTTATTTCGGGCTGAAAAACACGTTTTGAAAAGGGTGCTGTTACTGCCCCATAACTTACATGGGGTTGACCAAACTTGCAGAAACATGTTTATTTCTGCTGAAAAACACGTTTTGACCCTTTCTGCACACTGGGGTTAAGATCTGAGTGTGTGGGCTCTTCTAAGTTTTGCTGTTACATGGGGATTCAGTTGTCTGAAAAAACGCGTTTATTTCGGGCTGAAAAACACGTTTTGAAAAGGGTGCTTTTACTGCCCCATAACTTACATGGGGTTGACCAAACTTGCAGAACCATGTTTATTTCTGCTGAAAAACACGTTTTGACCCTTTCTGCACAGTGGGGTTAAGATCTGAGTGTGTGGGCTCTTCTGAGTTTTGCTGTTATATGGGGATTCAGTTGTCTGAAAAAACGCGTTTATTTCGGGCTGAAAAACACGTTTTGAAAATGGTGCTGTTACTGCCCCAAAACTTACATGGGGTTGCCCTAACTTGCAGAAACATGTTTATTTCTGCTGAAAAACACGTTTTGACCCTTTCTGCACACTGGGGTTAAGATCTGAGTGTTGTGGGCTCTTCTGAGTTTTGCTGTTACATGGGGATTCAGTTGTCTGAAAAAACGCGTTTATTTCGGGGCTGAAAAACACGTTTTGAAAAGGGTGCTGTTACTGCCCCATAACTTACATGGGGTTGACCAAACTTGCAGAAACATGTTTATTTCTGCTGAAAAACACGTTTTGACACTTTCTGCACACTGGGGTTAAGATCTGAGTGTGTGGGCTCTTCTGAGCCTTGCTGTTACATGGGGATTCAGTTGTCTGAAAAAACGCGTTTATTTCGGGCTGAAAACACGTTTTGAAAAGGGTGCTGTTACTGCCCCAAAACTTACATGGGGTTGACCAAACTTGCAGAAAACATGTTTATTTCTGCTGAAAAACACGTTTTGACCCTTTCTGCACACTGGGGTTAAGATCTGAGTGTGTGGGCTCTTCTGAGTTTTGCTGTTACATGGGGATTCAGTTGTCTGAAAAAACGCGTTTATTTCGGGCTGAAAAACACGTTTTGAAAAGGGTGCTGTTACTGCCCCATAACTTACATGGGGTTGACCAAACTTGCAGAAACATGTTTATTTCTGCTGAAAAACACGTTTTGACCCTTTCTGCACACTGGGGTTAAGATCTGAGTGTGTGGGCTCTTCTGAGTCTTGCTGTTACATGGGGATTCAGTTGTCTGAAAAAACGCGTTTATTTCGTGCTGAAAAACACGTTTTGAAAAGGGTGCAGTTACTGCCCCAAAACTTACATGGGGTTGACCAAACTTGCAGAAACATGTTTATTTCTGCTGAAAAACACGTTTTGACCTTTCTGCACACTGGGGTTAAGATCTGAGTGTGTGGGCTCTTCTGAGCCTTGCTGTTACATGGGGATTCAGTTGTCTGAAAAAAACGCGTTTATTTCGGGCTGAAAAACACGTTTTGAAAGGGGTGCTGTTACTGCCCCAAAACTTACATGGGGTTGACCAAACTTGCAGAAACATGTTTATTTCTGCTGAAAAACACGTTTTGACCCTTTCTGCACACTGGGGTTAAGATCTGAGTGTGTGGGCTCTTCTGAGTTTTGCTGTTACATGGGGATTCAGTTGTCTGAAAAAACGCGTTATTTCGGGCTGAAAACACGTTTGAAAGGGGTGCTGTTACTGCCCCAAAACTTACATGGGGTTGACCAAACTTGCAGAAACATGTTTATTTCTGCTGAAAAACACGTTTTGACCCTTTCTGCACACTGGGGTTAAGATCTGAGTGTGTGGGCTCTTCTGAGTTTTGCTGTTACATGGGGATTCAGTTGTCTGAAAAAACGCGTTTATTTCGGGCTGAAAAACATGTTTTGAAAAGGGTGCTGTTACTGCCCCATAACTTACATGGGGTTGACCAAACTTGCAGAAACATGTTTATTTCTGCTGAAAAACACGTTTTGACCCTTTCTGCACACTGGGGTTAAGATCTGAGTGTGTGGGCTCTTCTGAGTTTTGCTGTTACATGGGGATTCAGTTGTCTGAAAAAACGCGTTTATTTCCGGCTGAAAAACACGTTTTGAAAAGGGTGCTGTTACTGCCCCATAACTTACATGGGGTTGACCAAACTTGCAGAAACATGTTTATTTCTGCTGAAAAACACGTTTTGACCCTTTCTGCACACTGGGGTTAAGATCTGAGTGTGTGGGCTCTTCTGAGTCTTGCTGTTACATGGGGATTCAGTTGTCTGAAAAAACGCGTTTATTTCGTGCTGAAAAACACGTTTTGAAAAGGGTGCTGTTACTGCCCCAAAACTTACATGGGTTGACCAAACTTGCAGAAACATGTTTATTTCTGCTGAAAAACACGTTTTGACCCTTTCTGCACACTGGGGTTAAGATCTGAGTGTGTGGGCTCTTCTGAGTTTTGCTGTTACATGGGGATTCAGTTGTCTGAAAAAACGCGTTTATTTCGGGCTGAAAAACACGTTTTGAAAGGGTGCTGTTACTGCCCCATAACTTACATGGGGTTGACCAAACTTGCAGAAACATGTTTATTTCTGCTGAAAAACACGTTTTGACCCTTTCTGCACACTGGGGTTAAGATCTGAGTGTGTGGGCTCTTCTGAGTTTTGCTGTTACATGGGATTCAGTTGTCTGAAAAAACGCGTTTATTTCGGGCTGAAAAACATGTTTTGAAAAGGGTGCTGTTACTGCCCCATAACTTACATGGGGTTGACCAAACTTGCAGAAACATGTTTATTTCTGCTGAAAAACACGTTTTGACCCTTTCTGCACACTGGGGTTAAGATCTGAGTGTGTGGGCTCTTCTGAGTTTTGCTGTTACATGGGGATTCAGTTGTCTGAAAAAACGCGTTTATTTCGGGCTGAAAAACACATTTTGAAAAAGGGTGCTGTTACTGCCCCAAAACTTACATGGGGTTGACCAAACTTGCAGAAACATGTTTATTTCTGCTGAAAAACACGTTTTGACCCTTTCTGCACACTGGGGTTAAGATCTGAGTGTGTGGGCTCTTCTGAGTTTTGCTGTTACATAGGGATTCAGTTGTCTGAAAAAACGCGTTTATTTCGGGCTGAAAAACACGTTTTGAAAAGGGTGCTGTTACTGCCCCATAACTTAGATGGGGTTGACCAAACTTGCAGAAACATGTTTATTTCTGCTGAAAAACACGTTTTGACCCTTTCTGCACACTGGGGTTAAGATCTGAGTGTGTGGGCTCTTCTGAGTTTTGCTGTTACATGGGGATTCAGTTGTCTGAAAAAACGCGTTTATTTCGGGCTGAAAACACGTTTTGAAAAGGGTGCTGTTACTGCCCATAACTTACATGGGGTTGACCAAACTTGCAGAAACATGTTTATTTCTGCTGAAAAACACGTTTTGACCCTTTCTGCACACTGGGGTTAAGATCTGAGTGTGTGGGCTCTTCTGAGTTTTGCTGTTACATGGGGATTCAGTTGTCCGAAAAAACGCGTTTATTTCGGGCTGAAAAACATGTTTTGAAAAGGGTGCTGTTACTGCCCCATAACTTACATGGGTTGACCAAACTTGCAGAAACATGTTTATTTCTGCTGAAAAACACGTTTTGACCCTTTCTGCACACTGGGGTTAAGATCTGAGTGTGTGGGCTCTTCTGAGTTTTGCTGTTACATGGGGATTCAGTTGTCTGAAAAAACGCGTTTATTTCGGGCTGAAAAACACGTTTTGAAAAGGGTGCTGTTACTGCCCCATAACTTACATGGGGTTGACCAAACTTGCAGAAACATGTTTATTTCTGCTTAAAAACACGTTTTGACCCTTTCTGCACACTGGGGTTAAGATCTGAGTGTGTGGGCTCTTCTGAGTCTTGCTGTTACATGGGGATTCAGTTGTCTGAAAAAACGCGTTTATTTCGGGCTGAAAAACACGTTTTGAAAAGGGTGCTGTTACTGCCCCATAACTTACATGGGGTTGACCAAACTTGCAGAAACATGTTTATTTCTGCTGAAAAACACGTTTTGACCCTTTCTGCACACTGGGGTTAAGATCTGAGTGGTGGGCTCTTCTGAGTTTTGCTGTTACATGGGGATTCAGTTGTCTGAAAAAACGCGTTTATTTCGGGCTGAAAAACACGTTTTGAAAAGGGTGCTGTTACTGCCCCATAACTTACATGGGGTTGACCAAACTTGCAGAAACATGTTTATTTCTGCTGAAAAACACGTTTGACCCTTTCTGCACACTGGGGTTAAGATCTGAGTGTGTGGGCTCTTCTGAGTTTTGCTGTTACATGGGGATTCAGTTGTCCGAAAAAACGCGTTTATTTCGGGCTGAAAAACATGTTTTGAAAAGGGTGCTGTTACTGCCCCATAACTTACATGGGGTTGACCAAACTTGCAGAAACATGTTTATTTCTGCTGAAAAACACGTTTTGACCCTTTCTGCACACTGGGGTTAAGATCTGAGTGTGTGGGCTCTTCTGAGTTTTGCTGTTACATGGGGATTCAGTTGTCTGAAAAAACCCGTTTATTTCGGGCTGAAAAACACGTTTTGAAAAGGGTGCTGTTACTGCCCCATAACTTACATGGGGTTGACCAAACTTGCAGAAACATGTTTATTTCTGCTGAAAAACACGTTTTGACCCTTTCTGCACACTGGGGTTAAGATCTGAGTGTGTGGGCTCTTCTGAGTCTTGCTGTTACATGGGGATTCAGTTGTCTGAAAAAACGCGTTTATTTCGGGCTGAAAAACACGTTTTGAAAAGGGTGCTGTTACTGCCCCAAAACTTACATGGGGTTGACCAAACTTGCAGAAACATGTTTATTTCTGCTGAAAAACACGTTTTGACCCTTTCTGCACACTGGGGTTAAGATCTGAGTGTGTGGGCTCTTCTGAACCTTGCTGACATGGGATTCAGTTGTCTGAAAAAACGCGTTTATTTCGTGCTGAAAAACACGTTTTGAAAAGGGTGCTGTTACTGCCCCAAAACTTACATGGGGTTGACCAAACTTGCAGAAACATGTTTATTTCTGCTGAAAAACACATTTTGACCCTTTCTGCACACTGGGGTTAAGATCTGAGTGTGTGGGCTCTTCTGAGTTTTGCTGTTACATGGGGATTCAGTTGTCTGAAAAAACGCGTTTATTTCGGGCTGAAAAACACGTTTTGAAAAGGGTGCTGTTACTGCCCCATAACTTACATGGGGTTGACCAAACTTGCAGAAACATGTTTATTTCTGCTGAAAAACACGTTTTGACCCTTTCTGCACACTGGGGTTAAGATCTGAGTGTGTGGGCTCTTCTGAGTTTTGCTGTTACATGGGGATTCAGTTGTCTGAAAAAACGCGTTTATTTCGGGCTGAAAAACACGTTTTGAAAAGGGTGCTGTTACTGCCCCATAACTTACAAGGGGTTGACCAAACTTGCAGAAACATGTTTATTTCTGCTGAAAAACACGTTTTGACACTTTCTGCACACTGGGGTTAAGATCTGAGTGTGTGCGCTCTTCTGAGCCTTGCTGTTACATGGGGATTCAGTTGTCTCAAAAACGCGTTTATTTCGGGCTGAAAAACACGTTTTGAAAAGGGTGCTGTTACTGCCCCATAACTTACATGGGGTTGACCAAACTTGCAGAAACATGTTTATTTCTGCTGAAAAACACGTTTTGACCCTTTCTGCACAGTGGGGTTAAGATCTGAGTGTGTGGGCTCTTCTGAGTTTTGCTGTTATATGGGGATTCAGTTGTCTGAAAAAACGCGTTTATTTCGGGCTGAAAAACACATTTTGAAAATGGTGCTGTTACTGCCCCAAAACTTACATGGGGTTGACCAAACTTGCAGAAACATGTTTATTTCTGCTGAAAAACACGTTTTGACCCTTTCTGCACACTGGGGTTAAGATCTGAGTGTGTGGGCTCTTCTGAGTTTTGCTGTTACATGGGGATTCAGTTGTCTGAAAAAACGCGTTTATTTCGGGCTGAAAAACACGTTTTGAAAAGGGTGCTGTTACTGCCCCATAACTTACATGGGGTTGACCAAACTTGCAGAAACATGTTTATTTCTGCTGAAAAACACGTTTTGACCCTTTCTGCACACTGGGGTTAAGATCTGAGTGTGTGGGCTCTTCTGAGCCTTGCTGTTACATGGGGATTCAGTTGTCTGAAAAAACGCGTTTATTTCGGGCTGAAAAACACGTTTTGAAAAGGGTGCTGTTACTGCCCCATAACTTACATGGGGTTGACCAAACTTGCAGAAACATGTTTATTTCTGCTGAAAAACACGTTTTGACCCTTTCTGCACACTGGGGTTAAGATCTGAGTGTGTGGGCTCTTCTGAGTTTTGCTGTTACATGGGGATTCAGTTGTCTGAAAAAACGCGTTTATTTCGGGCTGAAAAACACGTTTTGAAAAGGGTGCTGTTACTGCCCCATAACTTACAAGGGGTTGACCAAACTTGCAGAAACATGTTTATTTCTGCTGAAAAACACGTTTTGACACTTTCTGCACACTGGGGTTAAGATCTGAGTGTGTGCGCTCTTCTGAGCCTTGCTGTTACATGGGGATTCAGTTGTCTGAAAAAACGCGTTTATTTCGTGCTGAAAAACACGTTTTGAAAAGGGTGCTGTTACTGCCCCATAACTTACATGGGGTTGACCAAACTTGCAGAAACATGTTTATTTCTGCTGAAAAACACGTTTTGACCCTTTCTGCACACTTGGGTTAAGATCTGAGTGTGTGGGCTCTTCTGAGTTTTGCTGTTACATGGGGATTCAGTTGTCTGAAAAAACGCGTTTATTTCGGGCTGAAAAACACGTTTTGAAAAGGGTGCTGTTACTGCCCCATAACTTACATGGGGTTGACCAAACTTGCAGAAACATGTTTATTTCTGCTGAAAAACACGTTTTGACCCTTTCTGCACACTGGGGTTAAGATCTGAGTGTGTGGGCTCTTCTAAGTTTTGCTGTTACATGGGGATTCAGTTGTCTGAAAAAACGCGTTTATTTCGGGCTGAAAAACACGTTTTGAAAAGGGTGCTTTTACTGCCCCATAACTTACATGGGGTTGACCAAACTTGCAGAACCATGTTTATTTCTGCTGAAAAACACGTTTTGACCCTTTCTGCACAGTGGGGTTAAGATCTGAGTGTGTGGGCTCTTCTGAGTTTTGCTGTTATATGGGGATTCAGTTGTCTGAAAAAACGCGTTTATTTCGGGCTGAAAAACACGTTTTGAAAATGGTGCTGTTACTGCCCCAAAACTTACATGGGGTTGCCCTAACTTGCAGAAACATGTTTATTTCTGCTGAAAAACACGTTTTGACCCTTTCTGCACACTGGGGTTAAGATCTGAGTGTGTGGGCTCTTCTGAGTTTTGCTGTTACATGGGGATTCAGTTGTCTGAAAAAACGCGTTTATTTCGGGCTGAAAAACACGTTTTGAAAAGGGTGCTGTTACTGCCCCATAACTTACATGGGGTTGACCAAACTTGCAGAAACATGTTTATTTCTGCTGAAAAACACGTTTTGACACTTTCTGCACACTGGGGTTAAGATCTGAGTGTGTGGGCTCTTCTGAGCCTTGCTGTTACATGGGGATTCAGTTGTCTGAAAAAACGCGTTTATTTCGGGCTGAAAAACACGTTTTGAAAAGGGTGCTGTTACTGCCCCAAAACTTACATGGGGTTGACCAAACTTGCAGAAACATGTTTATTTCTGCTGAAAAACACGTTTTGACCCTTTCTGCACACTGGGGTTAAGATCTGAGTGTGTGGGCTCTTCTGAGTTTTGCTGTTACATGGGGATTCAGTTGTCTGAAAAAACGCGTTTATTTCGGGCTGAAAAACACGTTTTGAAAAGGGTGCTGTTACTGCCCCATAACTTACATGGGGTTGACCAAACTTGCAGAAACATGTTTATTTCTGCTGAAAAACACGTTTTGACCCTTTCTGCACACTGGGGTTAAGATCTGAGTGTGTGGGCTCTTCTGAGTCTTGCTGTTACATGGGGATTCAGTTGTCTGAAAAAACGCGTTTATTTCGTGCTGAAAAACACGTTTTGAAAAGGGTGCAGTTACTGCCCCAAAACTTACATGGGGTTGACCAAACTTGCAGAAACATGTTTATTTCTGCTGAAAAACACGTTTTGACCCTTTCTGCACACTGGGGTTAAGATCTGAGTGTGTGGGCTCTTCTGAGCCTTGCTGTTACATGGGGATTCAGTTGTCTGAAAAAAACGCGTTTATTTCGGGCTGAAAAACACGTTTTGAAAGGGGTGCTGTTACTGCCCCAAAACTTACATGGGGTTGACCAAACTTGCAGAAACATGTTTATTTCTGCTGAAAAACACGTTTTGACCCTTTCTGCACACTGGGGTTAAGATCTGAGTGTGTGGGCTCTTCTGAGTTTTGCTGTTACATGGGGATTCAGTTGTCTGAAAAAACGCGTTTATTTCGGGCTGAAAAACACGTTTTGAAAGGGGTGCTGTTACTGCCCCAAAACTTACATGGGGTTGACCAAACTTGCAGAAACATGTTTATTTCTGCTGAAAAACACGTTTTGACCCTTTCTGCACACTGGGGTTAAGATCTGAGTGTGTGGGCTCTTCTGAGTTTTGCTGTTACATGGGGATTCAGTTGTCTGAAAAAACGCGTTTATTTCGGGCTGAAAAACATGTTTTGAAAAGGGTGCTGTTACTGCCCCATAACTTACATGGGGTTGACCAAACTTGCAGAAACATGTTTATTTCTGCTGAAAAACACGTTTTGACCCTTTCTGCACACTGGGGTTAAGATCTGAGTGTGTGGGCTCTTCTGAGTTTTGCTGTTACATGGGGATTCAGTTGTCTGAAAAAACGCGTTTATTTCCGGCTGAAAAACACGTTTTGAAAAGGGTGCTGTTACTGCCCCATAACTTACATGGGGTTGACCAAACTTGCAGAAACATGTTTATTTCTGCTGAAAAACACGTTTTGACCCTTTCTGCACACTGGGGTTAAGATCTGAGTGTGTGGGCTCTTCTGAGTCTTGCTGTTACATGGGGATTCAGTTGTCTGAAAAAACGCGTTTATTTCGTGCTGAAAAACACGTTTTGAAAAGGGTGCTGTTACTGCCCCAAAACTTACATGGGGTTGACCAAACTTGCAGAAACATGTTTATTTCTGCTGAAAAACACGTTTTGACCCTTTCTGCACACTGGGGTTAAGATCTGAGTGTGTGGGCTCTTCTGAGTTTTGCTGTTACATGGGGATTCAGTTGTCTGAAAAAACGCGTTTATTTCGGGCTGAAAAACACGTTTTGAAAAGGGTGCTGTTACTGCCCCATAACTTACATGGGGTTGACCAAACTTGCAGAAACATGTTTATTTCTGCTGAAAAACACGTTTTGACCCTTTCTGCACACTGGGGTTAAGATCTGAGTGTGTGGGCTCTTCTGAGTTTTGCTGTTACATGGGGATTCAGTTGTCTGAAAAAACGCGTTTATTTCGGGCTGAAAAACATGTTTTGAAAAGGGTGCTGTTACTGCCCCATAACTTACATGGGGTTGACCAAACTTGCAGAAACATGTTTATTTCTGCTGAAAAACACGTTTTGACCCTTTCTGCACACTGGGGTTAAGATCTGAGTGTGTGGGCTCTTCTGAGTTTTGCTGTTACATGGGGATTCAGTTGTCTGAAAAAAACGCGTTTATTTCGGGCTGAAAAACACATTTTGAAAAGGGTGCTGTTACTGCCCCAAAACTTACATGGGGTTGACCAAACTTGCAGAAACATGTTTATTTCTGCTGAAAAACACGTTTTGACCCTTTCTGCACACTGGGGTTAAGATCTGAGTGTGTGGGCTCTTCTGAGTTTTGCTGTTACATAGGGATTCAGTTGTCTGAAAAAAACGCGTTTATTTCGGGCTGAAAAACACGTTTTGAAAAGGGTGCTGTTACTGCCCCATAACTTACATGGGGTTGACCAAACTTGCAGAAACATGTTTATTTCTGCTGAAAAACACGTTTTGACCCTTTCTGCACACTGGGGTTAAGATCTGAGTGTGTGGGCTCTTCTGAGTTTTGCTGTTACATGGGGATTCAGTTGTCTGAAAAAACGCGTTTATTTCGGGCTGAAAAACACGTTTTGAAAAGGGTGCTGTTACTGCCCCATAACTTACATGGGGTTGACCAAACTTGCAGAAACATGTTTATTTCTGCTGAAAAACACGTTTTGACCCTTTCTGCACACTGGGGTTAAGATCTGAGTGTGTGGGCTCTTCTGAGTTTTGCTGTTACATGGGGATTCAGTTGTCCGAAAAAACGCGTTTATTTCGGGCTGAAAAACATGTTTTGAAAAGGGTGCTGTTACTGCCCCATAACTTACATGGGGTTGACCAAACTTGCAGAAACATGTTTATTTCTGCTGAAAAACACGTTTTGACCCTTTCTGCACACTGGGGTTAAGATCTGAGTGTGTGGGCTCTTCTGAGTTTTGCTGTTACATGGGGATTCAGTTGTCTGAAAAAACGCGTTTATTTCGGGCTGAAAAACACGTTTTGAAAAGGGTGCTGTTACTGCCCCATAACTTACATGGGGTTGACCAAACTTGCAGAAACATGTTTATTTCTGCTTAAAAACACGTTTTGACCCTTTCTGCACACTGGGGTTAAGATCTGAGTGTGTGGGCTCTTCTGAGTCTTGCTGTTACATGGGGATTCAGTTGTCTGAAAAAACGCGTTTATTTCGGGCTGAAAAACACGTTTTGAAAAGGGTGCTGTTACTGCCCCATAACTTACATGGGGTTGACCAAACTTGCAGAAACATGTTTATTTCTGCTGAAAAACACGTTTTGACCCTTTCTGCACACTGGGGTTAAGATCTGAGTGTGTGGGCTCTTCTGAGTTTTGCTGTTACATGGGGATTCAGTTGTCTGAAAAAACGCGTTTATTTCGGGCTGAAAAACACGTTTTGAAAAGGGTGCTGTTACTGCCCCATAACTTACATGGGGTTGACCAAACTTGCAGAAACATGTTTATTTCTGCTGAAAAACACGTTTTGACCCTTTCTGCACACTGGGGTTAAGATCTGAGTGTGTGGGCTCTTCTGAGTTTTGCTGTTACATGGGGATTCAGTTGTCCGAAAAAACGCGTTTATTTCGGGCTGAAAAACATGTTTTGAAAAGGGTGCTGTTACTGCCCCATAACTTACATGGGGTTGACCAAACTTGCAGAAACATGTTTATTTCTGCTGAAAAACACGTTTTGACCCTTTCTGCACACTGGGGTTAAGATCTGAGTGTGTGGGCTCTTCTGAGTTTTGCTGTTACATGGGGATTCAGTTGTCTGAAAAAACCCGTTTATTTCGGGCTGAAAAACACGTTTTGAAAAGGGTGCTGTTACTGCCCCATAACTTACATGGGGTTGACCAAACTTGCAGAAACATGTTTATTTCTGCTGAAAAACACGTTTTGACCCTTTCTGCACACTGGGGTTAAGATCTGAGTGTGTGGGCTCTTCTGAGTCTTGCTGTTACATGGGGATTCAGTTGTCTGAAAAAACGCGTTTATTTCGGGCTGAAAAACACGTTTTGAAAAGGGTGCTGTTACTGCCCCAAAACTTACATGGGGTTGACCAAACTTGCAGAAACATGTTTATTTCTGCTGAAAAACACGTTTTGACCCTTTCTGCACACTGGGGTTAAGATCTGAGTGTGTGGGCTCTTCTGAGCCTTGCTGACATGGGGATTCAGTTGTCTGAAAAAACGCGTTTATTTCGTGCTGAAAAACACGTTTTGAAAAGGGTGCTGTTACTGCCCCATAACTTACATGGGGTTGACCAAACTTGCAGAAACATGTTTATTTCTGCTTAAAAACACGTTTTGACCCTTTCTGCACACTGGGGTTAAGATCTGAGTGTGTGGGCTCTTCTAAGTCTTGCTGTTACATGGGGATTCAGTTGTCTGAAAAAACGCGTTTATTTCGGGCTGAAAAACACGTTTTGAAAAGGGTGCTGTTACTGCCCCATAACTTACATGGGGTTGACCAAACTTGCAGAAACATGTTTATTTCTGCTGAAAAACACGTTTTGACCCTTTCTGCACACTGGGGTTAAAATCTGAGTGTGTGGGCTCTTCTGAGTTTTGCTGTTACATGGGGATTCAGTTGTCTGAAAAAACGCGTTTATTTCGGGCTGAAAAACACGTTTTGAAAAGGGTGCTGTTACTGCCCCATAACTTACATGGGGTTGACCAAACTTGCAGAAACATGTTTATTTCTGCTGAAAAACACGTTTTGACCCTTTCTGCACACTGGGGTTAAGATCTGAGTGTGTGGGCTCTTCTGAGTTTTGCTGTTACATGGGGATTCAGTTGTCCGAAAAAACGCGTTTATTTCGGGCTGAAAAACATGTTTTGAAAAGGGTGCTGTTACTGCCCCATAACTTACATGGGGTTGACCAAACTTGCAGAAACATGTTTATTTCTGCTGAAAAACACGTTTTGACCCTTTCTGCACACTGGGGTTAAGATCTGAGTGTGTGGGCTCTTCTGAGTTTTGCTGTTACATGGGGATTCAGTTGTCTGAAAAAACGCGTTTATTTCGGGCTGAAAAACATGTTTTGAAAAGGGTGCTGTTACTGCCCCATAACTTACATGGGGTTGACCAAACTTGCAGAAACATGTTTATTTCTGCTGAAAAACACGTTTTGACCCTTTCTGCACACTGGGGTTAAGATCTGAGTGTGTGGGCTCTTCTGAGTTTTGCTGTTACATGGGGATTCAGTTGTCTGAAAAAACGCGTTTATTTCGGGCTGAAAAACACGTTTTGAAAAGGGTGCTGTTACTGCCCCATAACTTACATGGGGTTGACCAAACTTGCAGAAACATGTTTATTTCTGCTTAAAAACACGTTTTGACCCTTTCTGCACACTGGGGTTAAGATCTGAGTGTGTGGGCTCTTCTGAGTCTTGCTGTTACATGGGGATTCAGTTGTCTGAAAAAACGCGTTTATTTCGGGCTGAAAAACACGTTTTGAAAAGGGTGCTGTTACTGCCCCATAACTTACATGGGGTTGACCAAACTTGCAGAAACATGTTTATTTCTGCTGAAAAACACGTTTTGACCCTTTCTGCACACTGGGGTTAAGATCTGAGTGTGTGGGCTCTTCTGAGTTTTGCTGTTACATGGGGATTCAGTTGTCCGAAAAAACGCGTTTATTTCGGGCTGAAAAACATGTTTTGAAAAGGGTGCTGTTACTGCCCCATAACTTACATGGGGTTGACCAAACTTGCAGAAACATGTTTATTTCTGCTGAAAAACACGTTTTGACCCTTTCTGCACACTGGGGTTAAGATCTGAGTGTGTGGGCTCTTCTGAGTTTTGCTGTTACATGGGGATTCAGTTGTCTGAAAAAACCCGTTTATTTCGGGCTGAAAAACACGTTTTGAAAAGGGTGCTGTTACTGCCCCATAACTTACATGGGGTTGACCAAACTTGCAGAAACATGTTTATTTCTGCTGAAAAACACGTTTTGACCCTTTCTGCACACTGGGGTTAAGATCTGAGTGTGTGGGCTCTTCTGAGTCTTGCTGTTACATGGGGATTCAGTTGTCTGAAAAAACGCGTTTATTTCGGGCTGAAAAACACGTTTTGAAAAGGGTGCTGTTACTGCCCCAAAACTTACATGGGGTTGACCAAACTTGCAGAAACATGTTTATTTCTGCTGAAAAACACGTTTTGACCCTTTCTGCACACTGGGGTTAAGATCTGAGTGTGTGGGCTCTTCTGAGCCTTGCTGTTACATGGGGATTCAGTTGTCTGAAAAAACGCGTTTATTTCGTGCTGAAAAACACGTTTTGAAAAGGGTGCTGTTACTGCCCCATAACTTACATGGGGTTGACCAAACTTGCAGAAACATGTTTATTTCTGCTTAAAAACACGTTTTGACCCTTTCTGCACACTGGGGTTAAGATCTGAGTGTGTGGGCTCTTCTGAGTCTTGCTGTTACATGGGGATTCAGTTGTCTGAAAAAACGCGTTTATTTCGGGCTGAAAAACACGTTTTGAAAAGGGTGCTGTGACTGCCCCATAACTTACATGGGGTTGACCAAACTTGCAGAAACATGTTTATTTCTGCTGAAAAACACGTTTTGACCCTTTCTGCACACTGGGGTTAAGATCTGAGTGTGTGGGCTCTTCTGAGTTTTGCTGTTACATGGGGATTCAGTTGTCTGAAAAAACGCGTTTATTTCGGGCTGAAAAACACGTTTTGAAAAGGGTGCTGTTACTGCCCCATAACTTACATGGGGTTGACCAAACTTGCAGAAACATGTTTATTTCTGCTGAAAAACACGTTTTGACCCTTTCTGCACACTGGGGTTAAGATCTGAGTGTGTGGGCTCTTCTGAGTTTTGCTGTTACATGGGGATTCAGTTGTCCGAAAAAACGCGTTTATTTCGGGCTGAAAAACACGTTTTGAAAAGTGTGCTGTTACTGCCCCATAACTTACATGGGGTTGACCAAACTTGCAGAAACATGTTTATTTCTGCTGAAAAACACGTTTTGACCCTTTCTGCACACTGGGGTTAAGATCTGAGTGTGTGGGCTCTTCTGAGCCTTGCTGTTACATGGGGATTCAGTTGTATGAAAAAACGGTTTTATTTCGGGCTGAAAAACACGTTTTGAAAAGGGTGCTGTTACTGCCCCATAACTTACATGGGGTTGACCAAACTTGCAGAAACATGTTTATTTCTGCTGAAAAACACGTTTTGACCCTTTCTGCACACTGGGGTTAAGATCTGAGTGTGTGGGCTCTTCTGAGTTTTGCTGTTACATGGGGATTCAGTTGTCTGAAAAAACGCGTTTATTTCGGGCTGAAAAACACGTTTTGAAAAGGGTGCTGTTACTGCCCCATAACTTACATGGGGTTGACCAAACTTGCAGAAACATGTTTATTTCTGCTGAAAAACACGTTTTGACCCTTTCTGCACACTGGGGTTAAGATCTGAGTGTGTTTGCTCTTCTGAGCCTTGCTGTTACATGGGGATTCAGTTGTCTGAAAAAACGCGTTTATTTCGGGCTGAAAAACACGTTTTGAAAAGGGTGCTGTTACTGCCCCATAACTTACATGGGGTTGACCAAACTTGCAGAAACATGTTTATTTCTGCTGAAAAACACGTTTTGACCCTTTCTGCACACTGGGGTTAAGATCTGAGTGTGTGGGCTCTTCTGAGTTTTGCTGTTACATGGGGATTCAGTTGTCTGAAAAAACGCGTTTATTTCGGGCTGAAAAACACGTTTTGAAAAGAGTGCTGTTACTGCCCCATAACTTACAAGGGGTTGACCAAACTTGCAGAAACATGTTTATTTCTGCTGAAAAACACGTTTTGACACTTTCTGCACACTGGGGTTAAGATCTGAGTGTGTGGGCTCTTCTGAGTTTTGCTGTTACATGGGGATTCAGTTGTCTGAAAAAACGCGTTTATTTCGGGCTGAAAAACACGTTTTGAAAAGGGTGCTGTTACTGCCCCATAACTTACATGGGGTTGACCAAACTTGCAGAAACATGTTTATTTCTGCTGAAAAACACGTTTTGACCCTTTCTGCACACTGGGGTTAAGATCTGAGTGTGTGGGCTCTTCTGAGTTTTGCTGTTACATGGGGATTCAGTTGTCCGAAAAAAAGCGTTTATTTCGGGCTGAAAAACATGTTTTGAAAAGGGTGCTGTTACTGCCCCATAACTTACATGGGGTTGACCAAACTTGCAGAAACATGTTTATTTCTGCTGAAAAACACGTTTTGACCCTATCTGCACACTGGGGTTAAGATCTGAGTGTGTGGGCTCTTCTGAGTTTTGCTGTTACATGGGGATTCAGTTGTCTGAAAAAACGCGTTTATTTCGGGCTGAAAAACATGTTTTGAAAAGGGTGCTGTTACTGCCCCATAACTTACATGGGGTTGACCAAACTTGCAGAAACATGTTTATTTCTGCTGAAAAACACGTTTTGACCCTTTCTGCACACTGGGGTTAAGATCTGAGTGTGTGGGCTCTTCTGAGTTTTGCTGTTACATGGGGATTCAGTTGTCTGAAAAAACGCGTTTATTTCGGGCTGAAAAACACGTTTTGAAAAGGGTGCTGTTACTGCCCCAAAACTTACATGGGGTTTACCAAACTTGCAGAAACATGTTTATTTCTGCTGAAAAACACATTTTGACCCTTTCTGCACACTGGGGTTAAGATCTGAGTGTGTGGGCTCTTCTGAGTTTTGCTGTTACATGGGGATTCAGTTGTCTGAAAAAACGCGTTTATTTCGGGCTGAAAAACACGTTTTGAAAAGGGTGCTGTTACTGCCCCATAACTTACATGGGGTTGACCAAACTTGCAGAAACATGTTTATTTCTGCTGAAAAACACGTTTTGACCCTTTCTGCACACTGGGGTTAAGATCTGAGTGTGTGGGCTCTTCTGAGCCTTGCTGTTACATGGGGATTCAGTTGTCTGAAAAAACGCGTTTATTTCGGGCTGAAAAACACGTTTTGAAAAGGGTGCTGTTACTGCCCCATAACTTACATGGGGTTGACCAAACTTGCAGAAACATGTTTATTTCTGCTGAAAAACACGTTTTGACCCTTTCTGCACACTGGGGTTAAGATCTGAGTGTGTGGGCTCTTCTGAGTTTTGCTGTTACATGGGGATTCAGTTGTCTGAAAAAACGCGTTTATTTCGGGCTGAAAAACACGTTTTGAAAAGGGTGCTGTTACTGCCCCATAACTTACAAGGGGTTGACCAAACTTGCAGAAACATGTTTATTTCTGCTGAAAAACACGTTTTGACACTTTCTGCACACTGGGGTTAAGATCTGAGTGTGTGGGCTCTTCTGAGTTTTGCTGTTACATGGGGATTCAGTTGTCCGAAAAAACGCGTTTATTTCGGGCTGAAAAACATGTTTTGAAAAGGGTGCTGTTACTGCCCCATAACTTACATGGGGTTGACCAAACTTGCAGAAACATGTTTATTTCTGCTGAAAAACACGTTTTGACCCTTTCTGCACACTGGGGTTAAGATCTGAGTGTGTGGGCTCTTCTGAGTTTTGCTGTTACATGGGGATTCAGTTGTCTGAAAAAACGCGTTTATTTCGGGCTGAAAAACATGTTTTGAAAAGGGTGCTGTTACTGCCCCAAAACTTACATGGAGTTGACCAAACTTGCAGAAACATGTTTATTTCTGCTGAAAAACACGTTTTGACCCTTTCTGCACACTGGGGTTAAGATCTGAGTGTGTGGGCTCTTCTGAGTTTTGCTGTTACATGGGGATTCAGTTGTCTGAAAAAACGCGTTTATTTCGGGCTGAAAAACACGTTTTGAAAAGGGTGCTGTTACTGCCCCAAAACTTACATGGGGTTGACCAAACTTGCAGAAACATGTTTATTTCTGCTGAAAAACACATTTTGACCCTTTCTGCACACTGGGGTTAAGATCTGAGTGTGTGGGCTCTTCTGAGTTTTGCTGTTACATGGGGATTCAGTTGTCTGAAAAAACGCGTTTATTTCGGGCTGAAAAACACGTTTTGAAAAGGGTGCTGTTACTGCCCCATAACTTACATGGGGTTGACCAAACTTGCAGAAACATGTTTATTTCTGCTGAAAAACACGTTTTGACCCTTTCTGCACACTGGGGTTAAGATCTGAGTGTGTGGGCTCTTCTGAGCCTTGCTGTTACATGGGGATTCAGTTGTCTGAAAAAACGCGTTTATTTCGGGCTGAAAAACACGTTTTGAAAAGGGTGCTGTTACTGCCCCATAACTTACATGGGGTTGACCAAACTTGCAGAAACATGTTTATTTCTGCTGAAAAACACGTTTTGACCCTTTCTGCACACTGGGGTTAAGATCTGAGTGTGTGGGCTCTTCTGAGTTTTGCTGTTACATGGGGATTCAGTTGTCTGAAAAAACGCGTTTATTTCGGGCTGAAAAACACGTTTTGAAAAGGGTGCTGTTACTGCCCCATAACTTACAAGGGGTTGACCAAACTTGCAGAAACATGTTTATTTCTGCTGAAAAACACGTTTTGACACTTTCTGCACACTGGGGTTAAGATCTGAGTGTGTGCGCTCTTCTGAGCCTTGCTGTTACATGGGGATTCAGTTGTCTGAAAAAACGCGTTTATTTCGTGCTGAAAAACACGTTTTGAAAAGGGTGCTGTTACTGCCCCATAACTTACATGGGGTTGACCAAACTTGCAGAAACATGTTTATTTCTGCTGAAAAACACGTTTTGACCCTTTCTGCACAGTGGGGTTAAGATCTGAGTGTGTGGGCTCTTCTGAGTTTTGCTGTTATATGGGGATTCAGTTGTCTGAAAAAACGCGTTTATTTCGGGCTGAAAAACACGTTTTGAAAAGGGTGCTGTTACTGCCCCATAACTTACATGGGGTTGACCAAACTTGCAGAAACATGTTTATTTCTGCTGAAAAACACGTTTTGACCCTTTCTGCACACTGGGGTTAAGATCTGAGTGTGTGGGCTCTTCTGAGTTTTGCTGTTACATGGGGATTCAGTTGTCTGAAAAAACGCGTTTATTTCGGGCTGAAAAACACGTTTTGAAAAGGGTGCTGTTACTGCCCCATAACTTACATGGGGTTGACCAAACTTGCAGAAACATGTTTATTTCTGCTTAAAAACACGTTTTGACCCTTTCTGCACACTGGGGTTAAGATCTGAGTGTGTGGGCTCTTCTGAGTCTTGCTGTTACATGGGGATTCAGTTGTCTGAAAAAACGCGTTTATTTCGGGCTGAAAAACACGTTTTGAAAAGGGTGCTGTTACTGCCCCATAACTTACATGGGGTTGACCAAACTTGCAGAAACATGTTTATTTCTGCTGAAAAACACGTTTTGACCCTTTCTGCACACTGGGGTTAAGATCTGAGTGTGTGGGCTCTTCTGAGTTTTGCTGTTACATGGGGATTCAGTTGTCCGAAAAAACGCGTTTATTTCGGGCTGAAAAACATGTTTTGAAAAGGGTGCTGTTACTGCCCCATAACTTACATGGGGTTGACCAAACTTGCAGAAACATGTTTATTTCTGCTGAAAAACACGTTTTGACCCTTTCTGCACACTGGGGTTAAGATCTGAGTGTGTGGGCTCTTCTGAGTTTTGCTGTTACATGGGGATTCAGTTGTCTGAAAAAACCCGTTTATTTCGGGCTGAAAAACACGTTTTGAAAAGGGTGCTGTTACTGCCCCATAACTTACATGGGGTTGACCAAACTTGCAGAAACATGTTTATTTCTGCTGAAAAACACGTTTTGACCCTTTCTGCACACTGGGGTTAAGATCTGAGTGTGTGGGCTCTTCTGAGTCTTGCTGTTACATGGGGATTCAGTTGTCTGAAAAAACGCGTTTATTTCGGGCTGAAAAACACGTTTTGAAAAGGGTGCTGTTACTGCCCCAAAACTTACATGGGGTTGACCAAACTTGCAGAAACATGTTTATTTCTGCTGAAAAACACGTTTTGACCCTTTCTGCACACTGGGGTTAAGATCTGAGTGTGTGGGCTCTTCTGAGCCTTGCTGTTACATGGGGATTCAGTTGTCTGAAAAAACGCGTTTATTTCGTGCTGAAAAACACGTTTTGAAAAGGGTGCTGTTACTGCCCCATAACTTACATGGGGTTGACCAAACTTGCAGAAACATGTTTATTTCTGCTTAAAAACACGTTTTGACCCTTTCTGCACACTGGGGTTAAGATCTGAGTGTGTGGGCTCTTCTGAGTCTTGCTGTTACATGGGGATTCAGTTGTCTGAAAAAACGCGTTTATTTCGGGCTGAAAAACACGTTTTGAAAAGGGTGCTGTTACTGCCCCATAACTTACATGGGGTTGACCAAACTTGCAGAAACATGTTTATTTCTGCTGAAAAACACGTTTTGACCCTTTCTGCACACTGGGGTTAAGATCTGAGTGTGTGGGCTCTTCTGAGTTTTGCTGTTACATGGGGATTCAGTTGTCTGAAAAAACGCGTTTATTTCGGGCTGAAAAACACGTTTTGAAAAGGGTGCTGTTACTGCCCCATAACTTACATGGGGTTGACCAAACTTGCAGAAACATGTTTATTTCTGCTGAAAAACACGTTTTGACCCTTTCTGCACACTGGGGTTAAGATCTGAGTGTGTGGGCTCTTCTGAGTTTTGCTGTTACATGGGGATTCAGTTGTCCGAAAAAACGCGTTTATTTCGGGCTGAAAAACACGTTTTGAAAAGTGTGCTGTTACTGCCCCATAACTTACATGGGGTTGACCAAACTTGCAGAAACATGTTTATTTCTGCTGAAAAACACGTTTTGACCCTTTCTGCACACTGGGGTTAAGATCTGAGTGTGTGGGCTCTTCTGAGCCTTGCTGTTACATGGGGATTCAGTTGTATGAAAAAACGGTTTTATTTCGGGCTGAAAAACACGTTTTGAAAAGGGTGCTGTTACTGCCCCATAACTTACATGGGGTTGACCAAACTTGCAGAAACATGTTTATTTCTGCTGAAAAACACGTTTTGACCCTTTCTGCACACTGGGGTTAAGATCTGAGTGTGTGGGCTCTTCTGAGTTTTGCTGTTACATGGGGATTCAGTTGTCTGAAAAAACGCGTTTATTTCGGGCTGAAAAACACGTTTTGAAAAGGGTGCTGTTACTGCCCCATAACTTACATGGGGTTGACCAAACTTGCAGAAACATGTTTATTTCTGCTGAAAAACACGTTTTGACCCTTTCTGCACACTGGGGTTAAGATCTGAGTGTGTTTGCTCTTCTGAGCCTTGCTGTTACATGGGGATTCAGTTGTCTGAAAAAACGCGTTTATTTCGGGCTGAAAAACACGTTTTGAAAAGGGTGCTGTTACTGCCCCATAACTTACATGGGGTTGACCAAACTTGCAGAAACATGTTTATTTCTGCTGAAAAACACGTTTTGACCCTTTCTGCACACTGGGGTTAAGATCTGAGTGTGTGGGCTCTTCTGAGTTTTGCTGTTACATGGGGATTCAGTTGTCTGAAAAAACGCGTTTATTTCGGGCTGAAAAACACGTTTTGAAAAGAGTGCTGTTACTGCCCCATAACTTACAAGGGGTTGACCAAACTTGCAGAAACATGTTTATTTCTGCTGAAAAACACGTTTTGACACTTTCTGCACACTGGGGTTAAGATCTGAGTGTGTGGGCTCTTCTGAGTTTTGCTGTTACATGGGGATTCAGTTGTCTGAAAAAACGCGTTTATTTCGGGCTGAAAAACACGTTTTGAAAAGGGTGCTGTTACTGCCCCATAACTTACATGGGGTTGACCAAACTTGCAGAAACATGTTTATTTCTGCTGAAAAACACGTTTTGACCCTTTCTGCACACTGGGGTTAAGATCTGAGTGTGTGGGCTCTTCTGAGTTTTGCTGTTACATGGGGATTCAGTTGTCCGAAAAAAAGCGTTTATTTCGGGCTGAAAAACATGTTTTGAAAAGGGTGCTGTTACTGCCCCATAACTTACATGGGGTTGACCAAACTTGCAGAAACATGTTTATTTCTGCTGAAAAACACGTTTTGACCCTTTCTGCACACTGGGGTTAAGATCTGAGTGTGTGGGCTCTTCTGAGTTTTGCTGTTACATGGGGATTCAGTTGTCTGAAAAAACGCGTTTATTTCGGGCTGAAAAACATGTTTTGAAAAGGGTGCTGTTACTGCCCCATAACTTACATGGGGTTGACCAAACTTGCAGAAACATGTTTATTTCTGCTGAAAAACACGTTTTGACCCTTTCTGCACACTGGGGTTAAGATCTGAGTGTGTGGGCTCTTCTGAGTTTTGCTGTTACATGGGGATTCAGTTGTCTGAAAAAACGCGTTTATTTCGGGCTGAAAAACACGTTTTGAAAAGGGTGCTGTTACTGCCCCAAAACTTACATGGGGTTTACCAAACTTGCAGAAACATGTTTATTTCTGCTGAAAAACACATTTTGACCCTTTCTGCACACTGGGGTTAAGATCTGAGTGTGTGGGCTCTTCTGAGTTTTGCTGTTACATGGGGATTCAGTTGTCTGAAAAAACGCGTTTATTTCGGGCTGAAAAACACGTTTTGAAAAGGGTGCTGTTACTGCCCCATAACTTACATGGGGTTGACCAAACTTGCAGAAACATGTTTATTTCTGCTGAAAAACACGTTTTGACCCTTTCTGCACACTGGGGTTAAGATCTGAGTGTGTGGGCTCTTCTGAGCCTTGCTGTTACATGGGGATTCAGTTGTCTGAAAAAACGCGTTTATTTCGGGCTGAAAAACACGTTTTGAAAAGGGTGCTGTTACTGCCCCATAACTTACATGGGGTTGACCAAACTTGCAGAAACATGTTTATTTCTGCTGAAAAACACGTTTTGACCCTTTCTGCACACTGGGGTTAAGATCTGAGTGTGTGGGCTCTTCTGAGTTTTGCTGTTACATGGGGATTCAGTTGTCTGAAAAAACGCGTTTATTTCGGGCTGAAAAACACGTTTTGAAAAGGGTGCTGTTACTGCCCCATAACTTACAAGGGGTTGACCAAACTTGCAGAAACATGTTTATTTCTGCTGAAAAACACGTTTTGACACTTTCTGCACACTGGGGTTAAGATCTGAGTGTGTGGGCTCTTCTGAGTTTTGCTGTTACATGGGGATTCAGTTGTCCGAAAAAACGCGTTTATTTCGGGCTGAAAAACATGTTTTGAAAAGGGTGCTGTTACTGCCCCATAACTTACATGGGGTTGACCAAACTTGCAGAAACATGTTTATTTCTGCTGAAAAACACGTTTTGACCCTTTCTGCACACTGGGGTTAAGATCTGAGTGTGTGGGCTCTTCTGAGTTTTGCTGTTACATGGGGATTCAGTTGTCTGAAAAAACGCGTTTATTTCGGGCTGAAAAACATGTTTTGAAAAGGGTGCTGTTACTGCCCCAAAACTTACATGGAGTTGACCAAACTTGCAGAAACATGTTTATTTCTGCTGAAAAACACGTTTTGACCCTTTCTGCACACTGGGGTTAAGATCTGAGTGTGTGGGCTCTTCTGAGTTTTGCTGTTACATGGGGATTCAGTTGTCTGAAAAAACGCGTTTATTTCGGGCTGAAAAACACGTTTTGAAAAGGGTGCTGTTACTGCCCCAAAACTTACATGGGGTTGACCAAACTTGCAGAAACATGTTTATTTCTGCTGAAAAACACATTTTGACCCTTTCTGCACACTGGGGTTAAGATCTGAGTGTGTGGGCTCTTCTGAGTTTTGCTGTTACATGGGGATTCAGTTGTCTGAAAAAACGCGTTTATTTCGGGCTGAAAACACGTTTTGAAAAGGGTGCTGTTACTGCCCCATAACTTACATGGGGTTGACCAAACTTGCAGAAACATGTTTATTTCTGCTGAAAAACACGTTTTGACCCTTTCTGCACACTGGGGTTAAGATCTGAGTGTGTGGGCTCTTCTGAGCCTTGCTGTTACATGGGGATTCAGTTGTCTGAAAAACGCGTTTATTTCGGGCTGAAAAACACGTTTTGAAAAGGGTGCTGTTACTGCCCCATAACTTACATGGGGTTGACCAAACTTGCAGAAACATGTTTATTTCTGCTGAAAAAACACGTTTTGACCCTTTCTGCACACTGGGGTTAAGATCTGAGTGTGTGGGCTCTTCTGAGCCTTGCTGTTACATGGGATTCAGTTGTCTGAAAAAACGCGTTTATTTCGGGCTGAAAAACACGTTTTGAAAAGGGTGCTGTTACTGCCCCATAACTTACATGGGGTTGACCAAACTTGCAGAAACATGTTTATTTCTGCTGAAAAACACGTTTTGACCCTTTCTGCACACTGGGTTAAGATCTGAGTGTGTGGGCTCTTCTGAGTTTTGCTGTTACATGGGGATTCAGTTGTCTGAAAAACGCGTTTATTTCGGGCTGAAAAACACGTTTTGAAAAGGGTGCTGTTACTGCCCCATAACTTACAAGGGGTTGACCAAACTTGCAGAAACATGTTTATTTCTGCTGAAAAACACGTTTTGACACTTTCTGCACACTGGGGTTAAGATCTGAGTGTGTGGGCTCTTCTGAGTTTTGCTGTTACATGGGGATTCAGTTGTCCGAAAAAACGCGTTTATTTCGGGCTGAAAAACATGTTTTGAAAAGGGTGCTGTTACTGCCCCATAACTTACATGGGGTTGACCAAACTTGCAGAAACATGTTTATTTCTGCTGAAAAACACGTTTTGACCCTTTCTGCACACTGGGGTTAAGATCTGAGTGTGTGGGCTCTTCTGAGTTTTGCTGTTACATGGGGATTCAGTTGTCTGAAAAAACGCGTTTATTTCGGGCTGAAAAACATGTTTTGAAAAGGGTGCTGTTACTGCCCCAAAACTTACATGGAGTTGACCAAACTTGCAGAAACATGTTTATTTCTGCTGAAAAACACGTTTTGACCCTTTCTGCACACTGGGGTTAAGATCTGAGTGTGTGGGCTCTTCTGAGTTTTGCTGTTACATGGGGATTCAGTTGTCTGAAAAAACGCGTTTATTTCGGGCTGAAAAACACGTTTTGAAAAGGGTGCTGTTACTGCCCCATAACTTACATGGAGTTGACCAAACTTGCAGAAACATGTTTATTTCTGCTGAAAAACACGTTTTGACCCTTTCTGCACACTGGGGTTAAGATCTGAGTGTGTGGGCTCTTCTGAGTTTTGCTGTTACATGGGGATTCAGTTGTCTGAAAAAACGCGTTTATTCGGGCTGAAAAACACGTTTTGAAAAGGGTGCTGTTACTGCCCCATAACTTACAAGGGGTTGACCAAACTTGCAGAAACATGTTTATTTCTGCTGAAAAACACGTTTTGACACTTTCTGCACACTGGGGTTAAGATCTGAGTGTGTGGGCTCTTCTGAGTTTTGCTGTTACATGGGGATTCAGTTGTCCGAAAAAACGCGTTTATTTCGGGCTGAAAAACATGTTTTGAAAAGGGTGCTGTTACTGCCCCATAACTTACATGGGGTTGACCAAACTTGCAGAAACATGTTTATTTCTGCTGAAAAACACGTTTTGACCCTTTCTGCACACTGGGGTTAAGATCTGAGTGTGTGGGCTCTTCTGAGTTTTGCTGTTACATGGGGATTCAGTTGTCTGAAAAAACGCGTTTATTTCGGGCTGAAAAACATGTTTTGAAAAGGGTGCTGTTACTGCCCCAAAACTTACATGGAGTTGACCAAACTTGCAGAAACATGTTTATTTCTGCTGAAAAACACGTTTTGACCCTTTCTGCACACTGGGGTTAAGATCTGAGTGTGTGGGCTCTTCTGAGTTTTGCTGTTACATGGGGATTCAGTTGTCTGAAAAAACGCGTTTATTTCGGGCTGAAAAACACGTTTTGAAAAGGGTGCTGTTACTGCCCCAAAACTTACATGGGGTTGACCAAACTTGCAGAAACATGTTTATTTCTGCTGAAAAACACATTTTGACCCTTTCTGCACACTGGGGTTAAGATCTGAGTGTGTGGGCTCTTCTGAGTTTTGCTGTTACATGGGGATTCAGTTGTCTGAAAAAACGCGTTTATTTCGGGCTGAAAAACACGTTTTGAAAAGGGTGCTGTTACTGCCCCATAACTTACATGGGGTTGACCAAACTTGCAGAAACATGTTTATTTCTGCTGAAAAACACGTTTTGACCCTTTCTGCACACTGGGGTTAAGATCTGAGTGTGTGGGCTCTTCTGAGCCTTGCTGTTACATGGGGATTCAGTTGTCTGAAAAAACGCGTTTATTTCGGGCTGAAAAACACGTTTTGAAAAGGGTGCTGTTACTGCCCCATAACTTACATGGGGTTGACCAAACTTGCAGAAACATGTTTATTTCTGCTGAAAAACACGTTTTGACCCTTTCTGCACACTGGGGTTAAGATCTGAGTGTGTGGGCTCTTCTGAGTTTTGCTGTTACATGGGGATTCAGTTGTCTGAAAAAACGCGTTTATTTCGGGCTGAAAAACACGTTTTGAAAAGGGTGCTGTTACTGCCCCATAACTTACAAGGGGTTGACCAAACTTGCAGAAACATGTTTATTTCTGCTGAAAAACACGTTTTGACACTTTCTGCACACTGGGGTTAAGATCTGAGTGTGTGCGCTCTTCTGAGCCTTGCTGTTACATGGGGATTCAGTTGTCTGAAAAAACGCGTTTATTTCGTGCTGAAAAACACGTTTTGAAAAGGGTGCTGTTACTGCCCCATAACTTACATGGGGTTGACCAAACTTGCAGAAACATGTTTATTTCTGCTGAAAAACACGTTTTGACCCTTTCTGCACACTTGGGTTAAGATCTGAGTGTGTGGGCTCTTCTGAGTTTTGCTGTTACATGGGGATTCAGTTGTCTGAAAAAACGCGTTTATTTCGGGCTGAAAAACACGTTTTGAAAAGGGTGCTGTTACTGCCCCAAAACTTACATGGGGTTGACCAAACTTGCAGAAACATGTTTATTTCTGCTGAAAAACACATTTTGACCCTTTCTGCACACTGGGGTTAAGATCTGAGTGTGTGGGCTCTTCTGAGTTTTGCTGTTACATGGGGATTCAGTTGTCTGAAAAAACGCGTTTATTTCGGGCTGAAAAACACGTTTTGAAAAGGGTGCTGTTACTGCCCCATAACTTACATGGGGTTGACCAAACTTGCAGAAACATGTTTATTTCTGCTGAAAAACACGTTTTGACCCTTTCTGCACACTGGGGTTAAGATCTGAGTGTGTGGGCTCTTCTGAGCCTTGCTGTTACATGGGGATTCAGTTGTCTGAAAAAAACGCGTTTATTTCGGGCTGAAAAACACGTTTTGAAAAGGGTGCTGTTACTGCCCCATAACTTACATGGGGTTGACCAAACTTGCAGAAACATGTTTATTTCTGCTGAAAAACACGTTTTGACCCTTTCTGCACACTGGGGTTAAGATCTGAGTGTGTGGGCTCTTCTGAGTTTTGCTGTTACATGGGGATTCAGTTGTCTGAAAAAACGCGTTTATTTCGGGCTGAAAAACACGTTTTGAAAAGGGTGCTGTTACTGCCCCATAACTTACAAGGGGTTGACCAAACTTGCAGAAACATGTTTATTTCTGCTGAAAAACACGTTTTGACACTTTCTGCACACTGGGGTTAAGATCTGAGTGTGTGCGCTCTTCTGAGCCTTGCTGTTACATGGGGATTCAGTTGTCTGAAAAAACGCGTTTATTTCGTGCTGAAAAACACGTTTTGAAAAGGGTGCTGTTACTGCCCCATAACTTACATGGGGTTGACCAAACTTGCAGAAACATGTTTATTTCTGCTGAAAAACACGTTTGACCCTTTCTGCACACTTGGGTTAAGATCTGAGTGTGTGGCTCTTCTGAGTTTTGCTGTTACATGGGGATTCAGTTGTCTGAAAAAACGCGTTTATTTCGGGCTGAAAAACACGTTTTGAAAAGGGTGCTGTTACTGCCCCATAACTTACATGGGGTTGACCAAACTTGCAGAAACATGTTTATTTCTGCTGAAAAACACGTTTTTGACCCTTTCTGCACAGTGGGGTTAAGATCTGAGTGTGTGGGCTCTTCTGAGTTTTGCTGTTATATGGGGATTCAGTTGTCTGAAAAAACGCGTTATTTTCG
>NW_027168403.1:0-29480 GCF_040954835.1 Lepisosteus oculatus | reverse complement strand
GTTTTCAGCCCGAAATAAACGCTTTTTTCAGACAGCTGTATCCCTATGTAACTGCAAAGCTCAGAAGAGCCCACACACTCAGGTCTTAACCCCCAGTGTGCTGAAAGTGTCAAAACATGTTTTTCAGCAGAAATAAACATGTTTCTGCAAGTTTGGTCAACCCATGTAAGTTATGGGTCAGTAACAGCTCACTTTTCAAACGTGTTTTTCAGCCCGAAATAAACGCTTTTTTCAGACAGCTGTATCCCTATGTAACTGCAAAGCTGAGAAGAGCCCACACACTCAGGTCTTAACCCCAGTGTGCTGAAAGTGTCAAAACATGTTTTTCAGCAGAATAAACATGTTTCTGCAAGTTTGGTCAACCCCATGTAAGTTATGGGTCAGTAACAGCTCACTTTTCAAAACGTGTTTTTCACCCGAAATAAACGCTTTTTTTCAGACAGCTGTATCCCTATGTAACTGCAAAGCTCAGAAGAGCCCACACACTCAAGTCTTAACCCCAGTGTGCTGAAAGTGTCAAAACATGTTTTTCAGCAGAAATAAACATGTTTCTGCAAGTTTGGTCAACCCCATGTAAGTTATGGGTCAGTAACAGCTCACTTTTCAAAAACGTGTTTTTCAGCCCGAAATAAACACGTTTTTTCAGACAGCTGTATCCCTATGTAACTGCAAGGCTCAGAAGAGCCCACACACTCAGGTCTTAACCCCAGTGTGCTGAAAGTGTCAAAACATGTTTTTCAGCAGAAATAAACATGTTTCTGCAAGTTTGGTCAACCCCATGTAAGTTATGGGTCAGTAACAGCTCACTTTTCAAAACGTGTTTTACAGCCCGAAATAAACGCTTTTTTCAGACAGCTGTATCCCTATGTAACTGCAAAGCTCAGAAGAGCCCACACACTCAGGTCTTAACCCCAGTGTGCTGAAAGTGTCAAAACATGTTTTTCAGCAGAAATAAACATGTTTCTGCAAGTTTGGTCAACCCCCATGTAAGTTATGGGTCAGTAACAGCTCACTTTTCAAAACGTGTTTTTCAGCCCGAAATAAACGCTTTTTTCAGACAGCTGTATCCCTATGTAACTGCAAAGCTCAGAAGAGCCCACACACTCAGGTCTTAACCCCAGTGTGCTGAAAGTGTCAAAACATGTTTTTCAGCAGAAATAAACATGTTTCTGCAAGTTTGGTCAACCCCATGTAAGTTATGGGTCAGTAACAGCTCACTTTTCAAAACGTGTTTTTCAGCCCGAAATAAACACGTTTTTTCAGACAGCTGTACCCTATGTAACTGCAAGGCTCAGAAGAGCCCACACACTCAGGTCTTAACCCCAGTGTGCTGAAAGTGTCAAAACATGTTTTTCAGCAGAAATAAACATGTTTCTGCAAGTTTGGTCAACCCCATGTAACTTTTGGGGCAGTAACAGCTCACTTTTCAAAACGTGTTTTTCAGCCCGAAATAAACACGTTTTTTCAGACAGCTGTATCCCTATGTAACTACAAAGCTCAGAAGAGCCCACACACTCAGGTCTTAACCCCAGTGTGCTGAAAGTGTCAAAACATGTTTTTCAGCAGAAATAAACATGTTTCTGCAAGTTTGGTCAACCCCATGTAAGTTATGGGTCAGTAACAGCTCACTTTTACAAACGTGTTTTTCAGCCCGAAATAAACGCTTTTTCAGACAGCTGTATCCCTATGTAACTGCAAAGCTCAGAAGAGCCCACACACTCAGGTCTTAACCCCAGTGTGCTGAAAGTGTCAAAACATGTTTTTCAGCAGAAATAAACATGTTTCTGCAAGTTTGGTCAACCCCATGTAAGTTATGGGTCAGTAACAGCTCACTTTTCAAAACGTGTTTTTCAGCCCGAAATAAACACTTTTTTTCAGACAGCTGTATCCCTATGTAACTGCAAGGCTCAGAAGAGCCCACACACTCAGGTCTTAACCCCAGTGTGCTGAAAGTGTCAAAACATGTTTTTCAGCAGAAATAAACATGTTTCTGCAAGTTTGGTCAACCCCATGTAACTTTTGGGGCAGTAACAGCTCACTTTTCAAAACGTGTTTTTCAGCCCGAAATAAACACGTTTTTTCAGACAGCTGATATCCATATGTTAACTGCAAAGCTCAGAAGAGCCCACACACTCAGGTCTTAACCCCAGTGTGCTGAAAGTGTCAAAACTTGTTTTTCAGCAGAAATAAACATGTTTCTGCAAGTTTGGTCAACCCCATGTAACTTTTGGGGCAGTAACAGCTCACTTTTCAAAACGTGTTTTTCAGCCCGAAATAAACGCTTTTTTCAGACAGCTGTATCCCTATGTAACTGCAAGGCTCAGAAGAGCCCACACACTCAGGTCTTAACCCCAGTGTGCTGAAAGTGTCAAAACATGTTTTTCAGCAGAAATAAACATGTTTCTGCAAGTTTGGTCAACCCCATTTAAGTTATGGGTCAGTAACAGCTCACTTTTCAAAACGTGTTTTTCAGCCCGAAATAAACGCGTTTTTTCAAACAGCTGTATCCCTATGTAACTGCAAGGCTCAGAAGAGCCCACACACACAGGTCTTAACCCCAGTGTGCTGAAAGTGTCAAAACTTGTTTTTCAGCAGAAATAAACATGTTTCTGCAAGTTTGGTCAACCCCATGTAACTTTTGGGGTAGTAACAGCTCACTTTTCAAAACGTGTTTTTCAGCCCGAAATAAACGCTTTTTTTTCAGACAGCTGTATCCCTATGTAACTGCAAGGCTCAGAAGAGCCACACACTCAGGTCTTAACCCCAGTGTGCTGAAAGTGTCAAAACATGTTTTTCAGCAGAAATAAACATGTTTCTGTAAGTTTGGTCAACCCCATGTAAGTTATGGGTCAGTAACAGCTCACTTTTCAAAACGTGTTTTCAGCCCGAAATAAACGCTTTTTTCAGACAGCTGTATCCCTATGTAACTGCAAAGCTCAGAAGAGCCCACACACTCAGGTCTTAACCCCAGTGTGCTGAAAGTGTCAAAACATGTTTTTCAGCAGAAATAACATGTTTCTGCAAGTTTGGTCAACCCCATGTAAGTTATGGGTCAGTAACAGCTCACTTTTCACAACGTGTTTTTCAGCCCGAAAATAAACGCTTTTTTTCAGACAGCTGTATCCTATGTAACTGCAAAGCTCAGAAGAGCCCACACACTCAGGTCTTAACCCCAGTGTGCTGAAAGTGTCAAAACATGTTTTTCAGCAGAAATAAACATGTTTCTGCAAGTTTGGTCAACCCCATGTAAGTTATGGTCAGTAACAGCTCACTTTTCAAAACGTGTTTTTCAGCCCGAAATAAACGCTTTTTTCAGACAGCTGTATCCCTATGTAACTGCAAGCTCAGAAGAGCCCACACACTCAGGTCTTAACCCCAGTGTGCTGAAAGTGTCAAACATGTTTTTTCAGCAGAAATAAACATGTTTCTGCAAGTTTGGTCAACCCCATGTAAGTTATGGGTCAGTAACAGCTCACTTTTCAAAACGTGTTTTTCAGCCCGAAATAAACACGTTTTTCAGACAGCTGTATCCCTATGTAACTGCAAGGCTCAGAAGAGCCCACACACTCAGGTCTTAACCCCAGTGTGCTGAAAGTGTCAAAACATGTTTTTCAGCAGAAATAAACATGTTTCTGCAAGTTTGGTCAACCCCATGTAAGTTATGGGTCAGTAACAGCTCACTTTCAAAACGTGTTTTCAGCCCGAAATAAACGCTTTTTTTCAGACAGCTGTATCCCTATGTAACTGCAAGGCTCAGAAGAGCCCACACACTCAGGTCTTAACCCCAGTGTGCTGAAAGTGTCAAAACATGTTTTTCAGCAGAAATAAACATGTTTCTGCAAGTTTGGTCAACCCCATGTAAGTTATGGGTCAGTAACAGCTCACTTTTCAAAACGTGTTTTCAGCCCGAAATAAACGCTTTTTTTCAGACAGCTGTATCCCTATGTAACTGCAAGGCTCAGAAGAGCCCACACACTCAGGTCTTAACCCCAGTGTGCTGAAAGTGTCAAAACATGTTTTTCAGCAGAAATAAACATGTTTCTGCAAGTTTGGTCAACCCCATGTAAGTTATAGGTCAGTAACAGCTCACTTTTCAAAACGTGTTTTTCAGCCCGAAATAAACACGTTTTTTCAGACAGCTGTATCCCTATGTAACTGCAAGGCTCAGAAGAGCCCACACACTCAGGTCCTAACCCCAGTGTGCTGAAAGTGTCAAAACATGTTTTTCAGCAGAAATAAACATGTTTCTGCAAGTTTGGTCAACCCCATGTAAGTTATGGGTCAGTAACAGCTCACTTTTCAAAACGTGTTTTTCAGCCCGAAATAAACGCTTTTTTTCAGACAGCTGTATCCCTATGTAACTGCAAAGCTCAGAAGAGCCCACACACTCAGGTCTTAACCCCAGTGTGCTGAAAGTGTCAAAACATGTTTTTCAGCAGAAATAAACATGTTTCTGCAAGTTTGGTCAACCCCATGTAAGTTATGGGTCAGTAACAGCTCACTTTTCAAAACGTGTTTTTCAGCCCGAAATAAACACGTTTTTTCAGACAGCTGTATCCCTATGTAACTGCAAGGCTCAGAAGAGCCCACACACTCAGGTCTTAACCCCAGTGTGCTGAAAGTGTCAAAACATGTTTTTCAGCAGAAATAAACATGTTTCTGCAAGTTTGGTCAACCCCATGTAAGTTATGGGTCAGTAACAGCTCACTTTTCAAAACGTGTTTTTCAGCCCGAAATAAACGCTTTTTTTCAGACAGCTGTATCCCTATGTAACTGCAAAGCTCAGAAGAGCCCACACACTCAGGTCTTAACCCCAGTGTGCTGAAAGTGTCAAAACATGTTTTTCAGCAGAAATAAACATGTTTCTGCAAGTTTGGTCAACCCCATGTAAGTTATGGGTCAGTAACAGCTCACTTTTCAAAACGTGTTTTTCAGCCCGAAATAAACGCGTTTTTTCAGACAGCTGTATCCCTATGTAACTGCAAGGCTCAGAAGAGCCCACACACTCAGGTCTTAACCCCAGTGTGCTGAAAGTGTCAAAACATGTTTTTCAGCAGAAATAAACATGTTTCTGCAAGTTTGGTCAACCCCATGTAACTTTTGGGGCAGTAACAGCTCACTTTTCAAAACGTGTTTTTCAGCCCGAAATAAACACGTTTTTTCAGACAGCTGTATCCCTATGTAACTGCAAAGCTCAGAAGAGCCCACACACTCAGGTCTTAACCCCAGTGTGCTGAAAGTGTCAAAACATGTTTTTCAGCAGAAATAAACATGTTTCTGCAAGTTTGGTCAACCCCATGTAAGTTATGGGTCAGTAACAGCTCACTTTTCAAAACGTGTTTTTCAGCCCGAAATAAACGCTTTTTTTCAGACAGCTGTATCCCTATGTAACTGCAAGGCTCAGAAGAGCCCACACACTCAGGTCTTAACCCCAGTGTGCTGAAAGTGTCAAAACATGTTTTTCAGCAGAAATAAACATGTTTCTGCAAGTTTGGTCAACCCCATGTAAGTTATGGGTCAGTAACAGCTCACTTTTCAAAACGTGTTTTTCAGCCCGAAATAAACACGTTTTTTCAGACAGCTGTATCCCTATGTAACTGCAAGGCTCAGAAGAGCCCACACACTCAGGTCTTAACCCCAGTGTGCTGAAAGTGTCAAAACATGTTTTTCAGCAGAAATAAACATGTTTCTGCAAGTTTGGTCAACCCCATGTAAGTTATGGGTCAGTAACAGCTCACTTTTCAAAACGTGTTTTTCAGCCCAAAATAAACGCTTTTTTTCAGACAGCTGTATCCCTATGTAACTGCAAAGCTCAGAAGAGCCCACACACTCAGGTCTTAACCCCAGTGTGCTGAAAGTGTCAAAACATGTTTTTCAGCAGAAATAAACATGTTTCTGCAAGTTTGGTCAACCCCATGTAAGTTATGGGTCAGTAACAGCTCACTTTTCAAAACGTGTTTTTCAGCCCGAAATAAACACGTTTTTTCAGACAGCTGTATCCCTATGTAACTGCAAGGCTCAGAAGAGCCCACACACTCAGGTCTTAACCCCAGTGTGCTGAAAGTGTCAAAACATGTTTTTCAGCAGAAATAAACATGTTTCTGCAAGTTTGGTCAACCCCATGTAAGTTATGGGTCAGTAACAGCTCACTTTTCAAAACGTGTTTTTCAGCCCGAAATAAACGCTTTTTTTCAGACAGCTGTATCCCTATGTAACTGCAAAGCTCAGAAGAGCCCACACACTCAGGTCTTAACCCCAGTGTGCTGAAAGTGTCAAAACATGTTTTTCAGCAGAAATAAACATGTTTCTGCAAGTTTGGTCAACCCCATGTAAGTTATGGGTCAGTAACAGCTCACTTTTCAAAACGTGTTTTTCAGCCCGAAATAAACGCTTTTTTTCAGACAGCTGTATCCCTATGTAACTGCAAAGCTCAGAAGAGCCCACACACTCAGGTCTTAACCCCAGTGTGCTGAAAGTGTCAAAACATGTTTTTCAGCAGAAATAAACATGTTTCTGCAAGTTTGGTCAACCCCATGTAAGTTATGGGTCAGTAACAGCTCACTTTTCAAAACGTGTTTTTCAGCCCGAAATAAACGCTTTTTTTCAGACAGCTGTATCCCTATGTAACTGCAAGGCTCAGAAGAGCCCACACACTCAGGTCTTAACCCCAGTGTGCTGAAAGTGTCAAAACATGTTTTTCAGCAGAAATAAACATGTTTCTGCAAGTTTGGTCAACCCCATGTAAGTTATGGGTCAGTAACAGCTCACTTTTCAAAACGTGTTTTTCAGCCCGAAATAAACGCTTTTTTTCAGACAGCTGTATCCCTATGTAACTGCAAAGCTCAGAAGAGCCCACACACTCAGGTCTTAACTCCAGTGTGCTGAAAGTGTCAAAACATGTTTTTCAGCAGAAATAAACATGTTTCTGCAAGTTTGGTCAACCCCATGTAAGTTATGGGTCAGTAACAGCTCACTTTTCAAAACGTGTTTTTCAGCCCGAAATAAACGCGTTTTTTCAGACAGCTGTATCCCTATGTAACTGCAAGGCTCAGAAGAGCCCACACACTCAGGTCTTAACCCCAGTGTGCTGAAAGTGTCAAAACATGTTTTTCAGCAGAAATAAACATGTTTCTGCAAGTTTGGTCAACCCCATGTAACTTTTGGGGCAGTAACAGCTCACTTTTCAAAACGTGTTTTTCAGCCCGAAATAAACACGTTTTTTCAGACAGCTGTATCCCTATGTAACTGCAAAGCTCAGAAGAGCCCACACACTCAGGTCTTAACCCCAGTGTGCTGAAAGTGTCAAAACATGTTTTTCAGCAGAAATAAACATGTTTCTGCAAGTTTGGTCAACCCCATGTAAGTTATGGGTCAGTAACAGCTCACTTTTCAAAACGTGTTTTTCAGCCCGAAATAAACGCGTTTTTTCAAACAGCTATATCCCTATGTAACTGCAAGGCTCAGAAGAGCCCACACACTCAGGTCTTAACCCCAGTGTGCTGAAAGTATCAAAACATGTTTTTCAGCAGAAATAAACATGTTTCTGCAAGTTTGGTCAACCCCATGTAAGTTATGGGTCAGTAACAGCTCACTTTTCAAAACGTGTTTTTCAGCCCGAAATAAACGCTTTTTTTCAGACAGCTGTATCCCTATGTAACTGCAAAGCTCAGAAGAGCCCACACACTCAGGTCTTAACCCCAGTGTGCTGAAAGTGTCAAAACATGTTTTTCAGCAGAAATAAACATGTTTCTGCAAGTTTGGTCAACCCCATGTAAGTTATGGGTCAGTAACAGCTCACTTTTCAAAACGTGTTTTTCAGCCCGAAATAAACGCTTTTTTTCAGACAGCTGTATCCCTATGTAACTGCAAAGCTGAGAAGAGCCCACACACTCAGGTCTTAACCCCAGTGTGCTGAAAGTGTCAAAACATGTTTTTCAGCAGAAATAAACATGTTTCTGCAAGTTTGGTCAACCCCATGTAAGTTATGGGTCAGTAACAGCTCACTTTTCAAAACGTGTTTTTCAACCCGAAATAAACGCTTTTTTTCAGACAGCTGTATCCCTATGTAACTGCAAAGCTCAGAAGAGCCCACACACTCAAGTCTTAACCCCAGTGTGCTGAAAGTGTCAAAACATGTTTTTCAGCAGAAATAAACATGTTTCTGCAAGTTTGGTCAACCCCATGTAAGTTATGGGTCAGTAACAGCTCACTTTTCAAAACGTGTTTTTCAGCCCGAAATAAACACGTTTTTTCAGACAGCTGTATCCCTATGTAACTGCAAGGCTCAGAAGAGCCCACACACTCAGGTCTTAACCCCAGTGTGCTGAAAGTGTCAAAACATGTTTTTCAGCAGAAATAAACATGTTTCTGCAAGTTTGGTCAACCCCATGTAAGTTATGGGTCAGTAACAGCTCACTTTTCAAAACGTGTTTTACAGCCCGAAATAAACGCTTTTTTTCAGACAGCTGTATCCCTATGTAACTGCAAAGCTCAGAAGAGCCCACACACTCAGGTCTTAACCCCAGTGTGCTGAAAGTGTCAAAACATGTTTTTCAGCAGAAATAAACATGTTTCTGCAAGTTTGGTCAACCCCATGTAAGTTATGGGTCAGTAACAGCTCACTTTTCAAAACGTGTTTTTCAGCCCGAAATAAACGCTTTTTTTCAGACAGCTGTATCCCTATGTAACTGCAAAGCTCAGAAGAGCCCACACACTCAGGTCTTAACCCCAGTGTGCTGAAAGTGTCAAAACATGTTTTTCAGCAGAAATAAACATGTTTCTGCAAGTTTGGTCAACCCCATGTAAGTTATGGGTCAGTAACAGCTCACTTTTCAAAACGTGTTTTTCAGCCCGAAATAAACACGTTTTTTCAGACAGCTGTATCCCTATGTAACTGCAAGGCTCAGAAGAGCCCACACACTCAGGTCTTAACCCCAGTGTGCTGAAAGTGTCAAAACATGTTTTTCAGCAGAAATAAACATGTTTCTGCAAGTTTGGTCAACCCCATGTAACTTTTGGGGCAGTAACAGCTCACTTTTCAAAACGTGTTTTTCAGCCCGAAATAAACACGTTTTTTCAGACAGCTGTATCCCTATGTAACTACAAAGCTCAGAAGAGCCCACACACTCAGGTCTTAACCCCAGTGTGCTGAAAGTGTCAAAACATGTTTTTCAGCAGAAATAAACATGTTTCTGCAAGTTTGGTCAACCCCATGTAAGTTATGGGTCAGTAACAGCTCACTTTTACAAACGTGTTTTTCAGCCCGAAATAAACGCTTTTTTTCAGACAGCTGTATCCCTATGTAACTGCAAAGCTCAGAAGAGCCCACACACTCAGGTCTTAACCCCAGTGTGCTGAAAGTGTCAAAACATGTTTTTCAGCAGAAATAAACATGTTTCTGCAAGTTTGGTCAACCCCATGTAAGTTATGGGTCAGTAACAGCTCACTTTTCAAAACGTGTTTTTCAGCCCGAAATAAACACGTTTTTTCAGACAGCTGTATCCCTATGTAACTGCAAGGCTCAGAAGAGCCCACACACTCAGGTCTTAACCCCAGTGTGCTGAAAGTGTCAAAACATGTTTTTCAGCAGAAATAAACATGTTTCTGCAAGTTTGGTCAACCCCATGTAACTTTTGGGGCAGTAACAGCTCACTTTTCAAAACGTGTTTTTCAGCCCGAAATAAACACGTTTTTTCAGACAGCTGTATCCATATGTAACTGCAAAGCTCAGAAGAGCCCACACACACAGGTCTTAACCCCAGTGTGCTGAAAGTGTCAAAACTTGTTTTTCAGCAGAAATAAACATGTTTCTGCAAGTTTGGTCAACCCCATGTAACTTTTGGGGCAGTAACAGCTCACTTTTCAAAACGTGTTTTTCAGCCCGAAATAAACGCTTTTTTTCAGACAGCTGTATCCCTATGTAACTGCAAGGCTCAGAAGAGCCCACACACTCAGGTCTTAACCCCAGTGTGCTAAAAGTGTCAAAACATGTTTTTCAGCAGAAATAAACATGTTTCTGCAAGTTTGGTCAACCCCATTTAAGTTATGGGTCAGTAACAGCTCACTTTTCAAAACGTGTTTTTCAGCCCGAAATAAACGCGTTTTTTCAAACAGCTATATCCCTATGTAACTGCAAGGCTCAGAAGAGCCCACACACACAGGTCTTAACCCCAGTGTGCTGAAAGTGTCAAAACTTGTTTTTCAGCAGAAATAAACATGTTTCTGCAAGTTTGGTCAACCCCATGTAACTTTTGGGGTAGTAACAGCTCACTTTTCAAAACGTGTTTTTCAGCCCGAAATAAACGCTTTTTTTCAGACAGCTGTATCCCTATGTAACTGCAAGGCTCAGAAGAGCCCACACACTCAGGTCTTAACCCCAGTGTGCTGAAAGTGTCAAAACATGTTTTTCAGCAAAAATAAACATGTTTCTGTAAGTTTGGTCAACCCCATGTAAGTTATGGGTCAGTAACAGCTCACTTTTCAAAACGTGTTTTTCAGCCCGAAATAAACGCTTTTTTTCAGACAGCTGTATCCCTATGTAACTGCAAAGCTCAGAAGAGCCCACACACTCAGGTCTTAACCCCAGTGTGCTGAAAGTGTCAAAACATGTTTTTCAGCAGAAATAAACATGTTTCTGCAACTTTGGTCAACCCCATGTAACTTTTGGGGCAGTAACAGCTCACTTTTCAAAACGTGTTTTTCAGCCCGAAATAAACACGTTTTTTCAGACAGCTGTATCCCTATGTAACTGCAAAGCTCAGAAGAGCCCACACACTCAGGTCTTAACCCCAGTGTGCTGAAAGTGTCAAAACATGTTTTTCAGCAGAAATAAACATGTTTCTGCATGTTTGGTCAACCCCATGTAAGTTATGGGTCAGTAACAGCTCACTTTTACAAACGTGTTTTTCAGCCCGAAATAAACGCTTTTTTTCAGACAGCTGTATCCCTATGTAACTGCAAAGCTCAGAAGAGCCCACACACTCAGGTCTTAACCCCAGTGTGCTGAAAGTGTCAAAACATGTTTTTCAGCAGAAATAAACATGTTTCTGCAAGTTTGGTCAACCCCATGTAAGTTATGGGTCAGTAACAGCTCACTTTTACAAACGTGTTTTTCAGCCCGAAATAAACACGTTTTTTCAGACAGCTGTATCCCTATGTAACTGCAAAGCTCAGAAGAGCCCACACACTCAGGTCTTAACCCCAGTGTGCTGAAAGTGTCAAAACATGTTTTTCAGCAGAAATAAACATGTTTCTGCAAGTTTGGTCAACCCCATGTAAGTTATGGGTCAGTAACAGCTCACTTTTCAAAACGTGTTTTTCAGCCCGAAATAAACACGTTTTTTCAGACAGCTGTATCCCTATGTAACTGCAAGGCTCAGAAGAGCCCACACACTCAGGTCTTAACCCCAGTGTGCTGAAAGTGTCAAAACATGTTTTTCAGCAGAAATAAACATGTTTCTGCAAGTTTGGTCAACCCCATGTAACTTTTGGGGCAGTAACAGCTCACTTTTCAAAACGTGTTTTTCAGCCCGAAATAAACACGTTTTTTCAGACAGCTGTATCCCTATGTAACTGCAAAGCTCAGAAGAGCCCACACACACAGGTCTTAACCCCAGTGTGCTGAAAGTGTCAAAACATGTTTTTCAGCAGAAATAAACATGTTTCTGCAAGTTTGGTCAACCCCATGTAACTTTTGGGGCAGTAACAGCTCACTTTTCAAAACGTGTTTTTCAGCCCGAAATAAACACGTTTTTTCAGACAGCTGTATCCCTATGTAACTGCAAAGCTCAGAAGAGCCCACACACACAGGTCTTAACCCCAGTGTGCTGAAAGTGTCAAAACATGTTTTTCAGCAGAAATAAACATGTTTCTGCAAGTTTGGTCAACCCCATGTAAGTTATGGGTCAGTAACAGCTCACTTTTCAAAACGTGTTTTTCAGCCCGAAATAAACGCGTTTTTTCAAACAGCTATATCCCTATGTAACTGCAAGGCTCAGAAGAGCCCACACACTCAGGTCTTAACCCCAGTGTGCTGAAAGTGTCAAAACATGTTTTTCAGCAGAAATAAACATGTTTCTGCAAGTTTGGTCAACCCCATGTAATTTATGGGTCAGTAACAGCTCACTTTTCAAAACGTGTTTTTCAGCCCGAAATAAACGCTTTTTTTCAGACAGCTGTATCCCTATGTAACTGCAAAGCTCAGAAGAGCCCACACACTCAGGTCTTAACCCCAGTGTGCTGAAAGTGTCAAAACATGTTTTTCAGCAGAAATAAACATGTTTCTGCAAGTTTGGTCAACCCCATGTAAGTTATGGGTCAGTAACAGCTCACTTTTCAAAACGTGTTTTTCAGCCCGAAATAAACGCTTTTTTTCAGACAGCTGTATCCCTATGTAACTGCAAAGCTCAGAAGAGCCCACACACTCAGGTCTTAACCCCAGTGTGCTGAAAGTGTCAAAACATGTTTTTCAGCAGAAATAAACATGTTTCTGCAAGTTTGGTCAACCCCATGTAAGTTATGGGTCAGTAACAGCTCACTTTTCAAAACGTGTTTTTCAGCCCGAAATAAACACGTTTTTTCAGACAGCTGTATCCCTATGTAACTGCAAAGCTCAGAAGAGCCCACACACTCAGGTCTTAACCCCAGTGTGCTGAAAGTGTCAAAACATGTTTTTCAGCAGAAATAAACATGTTTCTGCAAGTTTGGTCAACCCCATGTAAGTTATGGGTCAGTAACAGCTCACTTTTCAAAACGTGTTTTTCAGCCCGAAATAAACGCGTTTTTTCAAACAGCTATATCCCTATGTAACTGCAAGGCTCAGAAGAGCCCACACACTCAGGTCTTAACCCCAGTGTGCTGAAAGTGTCAAAACATGTTTTTCAGCAGAAATAAACATGTTTCTGCAAGTTTGGTCAACCCCATGTAAGTTATGGGTCAGTAACAGCTCACTTTTCAAAACGTGTTTTTCAGCCCGAAATAAACGCTTTTTTTCAGACAGCTGTATCCCTATGTAACTGCAAAGCTCAGAAGAGCCCACACACTCAGGTCTTAACCCCAGTGTGCTGAAAGTGTCAAAACATGTTTTTCAGCAGAAATAAACATGTTTCTGCAAGTTTGGTCAACCCCATGTAAGTTATGGGTCAGTAACAGCTCACTTTTCAAAACGTGTTTTTCAGCCCGAAATAAACGCTTTTTTTCAGACAGCTGTATCCCTATGTAACTGCAAAGCTCAGAAGAGCCCACACACTCAGGTCTTAACCCCAGTGTGCTGAAAGTGTCAAAACATGTTTTTCAGCAGAAATAAACATGTTTCTGCAAGTTTGGTCAACCCCATGTAAGTTATGTGTCAGTAACAGCTCACTTTTCAAAACGTGTTTTTCAGCCCGAAATAAACGCTTTTTTTCAGACAGCTGTATCCCTATGTAACTGCAAAGCTCAGAAGAGCCCACACACTCAGGTCTTAACCCCAGTGTGCTGAAAGTGTCAAAACATGTTTTTCAGCAGAAATAAACATGTTTCTGCAAGTTTGGTCAACCCCATGTAAGTTATGGGTCAGTAACAGCTCACTTTTCAAAACGTGTTTTTCAGCCCGAAATAAACACGTTTTTTCAGACAGCTGTATCCCTATGTAACTGCAAGGCTCAAAAGAGCCCACACACTCAGGTCTTAACCCCAGTGTGCTGAAAGTGTCAAAACATGTTTTTCAGCAGAAATAAACATGTTTCTGCAAGTTTGGTCAACCCCATGTAAGTTATGGGTCAGTAACAGCTCACTTTTCAAAACGTGTTTTTCAGCCCGAAATAAACGCTTTTTTTCAGACAGCTGTATCCCTATGTAACTGCAAAGCTCAGAAGAGCCCACACACTCAGGTCTTAACCCCAGTGTGCTGAAAGTGTCAAAACATGTTTTTCAGCAGAAATAAACATGTTTCTGCAAGTTTGGTCAACCCCATGTAAGTTATGGGTCAGTAACAGCTCACTTTTCAAAACGTGTTTTTCAGCCCGAAATAAACGCTTTTTTTCAGACAGCTGTATCCCTATGTAACTGCAAAGCTCAGAAGAGCCCACACACTCAGGTCTTAACCCCAGTGTGCTGAAAGTGTCAAAACATGTTTTTCAGCAGAAATAAACATGTTTCTGCAAGTTTGGTCAACCCCATGTAAGTTATGGGTCAGTAACAGCTCACTTTTCAAAACGTGTTTTTCAGCCCGAAATAAACACGTTTTTTCAGACAGCTGTATCCCTATGTAACTGCAAGGCTCAGAAGAGCCCACACACTCAGGTCTTAACCCCAGTGTGCTGAAAGTGTCAAAACATGTTTTTCAGCAGAAATAAACATGTTTCTGCAAGTTTGGTCAACCCCATGTAACTTTTGGGGCAGTAACAGCTCACTTTTCAAAACGTGTTTTTCAGCCCGAAATAAACACGTTTTTTCAGACAGCTGTATCCCTATGTAACTGCAAAGCTCAGAAGAGCCCACACACACAGGTCTTAACCCCAGTGTGCTGAAAGTGTCAAAACATGTTTTTCAGCAGAAATAAACATGTTTCTGCAAGTTTGGTCAACCCCATGTAACTTTTGGGGCAGTAACAGCTCACTTTTCAAAACGTGTTTTTCAGCCCGAAATAAACACGTTTTTTCAGACAGCTGTATCCCTATGTAACTGCAAAGCTCAGAAGAGCCCACACACACAGGTCTTAACCCCAGTGTGCTGAAAGTGTCAAAACATGTTTTTCAGCAGAAATAAACATGTTTCTGCAAGTTTGGTCAACCCCATGTAAGTTATGGGTCAGTAACAGCTCACTTTTCAAAACGTGTTTTTCAGCCCGAAATAAACGCTTTTTTTCAGACAGCTGTATCCCTATGTAACTGCAAGGCTCAGAAGAGCCCACACACTCAGGTCTTAACCCCAGTGTGCTGAAAGTGTCAAAACATGTTTTTCAGCAGAAATAAACATGTTTCTGCAAGTTTGGTCAACCCCATGTAAGTTATGGGTCAGTAACAGCTCACTTTTCAAAACGTGTTTTTCAGCCCGAAATAAACGCTTTTTTTCAGACAGCTGTATCCCTATGTAACTGCAAAGCTCAGAAGAGCCCACACACTCAGGTCTTAACCCCAGTGTGCTGAAAGTGTCAAAACATGTTTTTCAGCAGAAATAAACATGTTTCTGCAAGTTTGGTCAACCCCATGTAACTTTTGGGGCAGTAACAGCTCACTTTTCAAAACGTGTTTTTCAGCCCGAAATAAACACGTTTTTTCAGACAGCTGTATCCCTATGTAACTACAAAGCTCAGAAGAGCCCACACACTCAGGTCTTAACCCCAGTGTGCTGAAAGTGTCAAAACATGTTTTTCAGCAGAAATAAACATGTTTCTGCAAGTTTGGTCAACCCCATGTAAGTTATGGGTCAGTAACAGCTCACTTTTACAAACGTGTTTTTCAGCCCGAAATAAACGCTTTTTTTCAGACAGCTGTATCCCTATGTAACTGCAAAGCTCAGAAGAGCCCACACAGGTCTTAACCCCAGTGTGCTGAAAGTGTCAAAACATGTTTTTCAGCAGAAATAAACATGTTTCTGCAAGTTTGGTCAACCCCATGTAAGTTATGGGTCAGTAACAGCTCACTTTTCAAAACGTGTTTTTCAGCCCGAAATAAACACGTTTTTTCAGACAGCTGTATCCCTATGTAACTGCAAGGCTCAGAAGAGCCCACACACTCAGGTCTTAACCCCAGTGTGCTGAAAGTGTCAAAACATGTTTTTCAGCAGAAATAAACATGTTTCTGCAAGTTTGGTCAACCCCATGTAACTTTTGGGGCAGTAACAGCTCACTTTTCAAAACGTGTTTTTCAGCCCGAAATAAACACGTTTTTTCAGACAGCTGTATCCATATGTAACTGCAAAGCTCAGAAGAGCCCACACACACAGGTCTTAACCCCAGTGTGCTGAAAGTGTCAAAACTTGTTTTTCAGCAGAAATAAACATGTTTCTGCAAGTTTGGTCAACCCCATGTAACTTTTGGGGCAGTAACAGCTCACTTTTCAAAACGTGTTTTTCAGCCCGAAATAAACACGTTTTTTCAGACAGCTGTATCCCTATGTAACTGCAAAGCTCAGAAGAGCCCACACACACAGGTCTTAACCCCAGTGTGCTGAAAGTGTCAAAACATGTTTTTCAGCAGAAATAAACATGTTTCTGCAAGTTTGGTCAACCCCATGTAAGTTATGGGTCAGTAACAGCTCACTTTTCATAACGTGTTTTTCAGCCCGAAATAAACACGTTTTTTCAGACAGCTGTATCCCTATGTAACTGCAAGGCTCAGAAGAGCCCACACACTCAGGTCTTAACCCCAGTGTGCTGAAAGTGTCAAAACATGTTTTTCAGCAGAAATAAACATGTTTCTGCAAGTTTGGTCAACCCCATGTAAGTTATGGGTCAGTAACAGCTCACTTTTAAAAACGTGTTTTTCAGCCCGAAATAAACGCTTTTTTTCAGACAGCTGTATCCCTATGTAACTGCAAAGCTCAGAAGAGCCCACACACTCAGGTCTTAACCCCAGTGTGCTGAAAGTGTCAAAACATGTTTTTCAGCAGAAATAAACATGTTTCTGCAAGTTTGGTCAACCCCATGTAAGTTATGGGTCAGTAACAGCTCACTTTTCAAAACGTGTTTTTCAGCCCGAAATAAACGCTTTTTTTCAGACAGCTGTATCCCTATGTAACTGCAAAGCTCAGAAGAGCCCACACACTCAGGTCTTAACCCCAGTGTGCTGAAAGTGTCAAAACATGTTTTTCAGCAGAAATAAACATGTTTCTGCAAGTTTGGTCAACCCCATGTAAGTTATGGGTCAGTAACATCTCACTTTTCAAAACGTGTTTTTCAGCCCGAAATAAACACGTTTTTTCAGACAGCTGTATCCCTATGTAACTGCAAGGCTCAGAAGAGCCCACACACTCAGGTCTTAACCCCAGTGTGCTGAAAGTGTCAAAACATGTTTTTCAGCAGAAATAAACATGTTTCTGCAAGTTTGGTCAACCCCATGTAACTTTTGGGGCAGTAACAGCTCACTTTTCAAAACGTGTTTTTCAGCCCGAAATAAACACGTTTTTTCAGACAGCTGTATCCCTATGTAACTGCAAAGCTCAGAAGAGCCCACACACTCAGGTCTTAACCCCAGTGTGCTGAAAGTGTCAAAACATGTTTTTCAGCAGAAATAAACATGTTTCTGCAAGTTTGGTCAACCCCATGTAAGTTATGGGTCAGTAACAGCTCACTTTTCAAAACGTGTTTTTCAGCCCGAAATAAACGCTTTTTTTCAGACAGCTGTATCCCTATGTAACTGCAAGGCTCAGAAGAGCCCACACACTCAGGTCTTAACCCCAGTGTGCTGAAAGTGTCAAAACATGTTTTTCAGCAGAAATAAACATGTTTCTGCAAGTTTGGTCAACCCCATGTAAGTTATGGGTCAGTAACAGCTCACTTTTCAAAACGTGTTTTTCAGCCCGAAATAAACACGTTTTTTCAGACAGCTGTATCCCTATGTAACTGCAAGGCTCAGAAGAGCCCACACACTCAGGTCTTAACCCCAGTGTGCTGAAAGTGTCAAAACATGTTTTTCAGCAGAAATAAACATGTTTCTGCAAGTTTGGTCAACCCCATGTAACTTTTGGGGCAGTAACAGCTCACTTTTCAAAACGTGTTTTTCAGCCCGAAATAAACACGTTTTTTCAGACAGCTGTATCCCTATGTAACTGCAAAGCTAAGAAGAGCCCACACACTCAGGTCTTAACCCCAGTGTGCTGAAAGTGTCAAAACATGTTTTTCAGCAGAAATAAACATGTTTCTGCAAGTTTGGTCAACCCCATGTAAGTTATGGGTCAGTAACAGCTCACTTTTCAAAACGTGTTTTTCAGCCCGAAATAAACGCTTTTTTTCAGACAGCTGTATCCCTATGTAACTGCAAGGCTCAGAAGAGCCCACACACTCAGGTCTTAACCCCAGTGTGCTGAAAGTGTCAAAACATGTTTTTCAGCAGAAATAAACATGTTTCTGCAAGTTTGGTCAACCCCATGTAAGTTATGGGTCAGTAACAGCTCACTTTTCAAAACGTGTTTTTCAGCCCGAAATAAACGCTTTTTTTCAGACAGCTGTATCCCTATGTAACTGCAAAGCTCAGAAGAGCCCACACACTCAGGTCTTAACCCCAGTGTGCTGAAAGTGTCAAAACATGTTTTTCAGCAGAAATAAACATGTTTCTGCAAGTTTGGTCAACCCCATGTAACTTTTGGGGCAGTAACAGCTCACTTTTCAAAACGTGTTTTTCAGCCCGAAATAAACACGTTTTTTCAGACAGCTGTATCCCTATGTAACTACAAAGCTCAGAAGAGCCCACACACTCAGGTCTTAACCCCAGTGTGCTGAAAGTGTCAAAACATGTTTTTCAGCAGAAATAAACATGTTTCTGCAAGTTTGGTCAACCCCATGTAAGTTATGGGTCAGTAACAGCTCACTTTTACAAACGTGTTTTTCAGCCCGAAATAAACGCTTTTTTTCAGACAGCTGTATCCCTATGTAACTGCAAAGCTCAGAAGAGCCCACACACTCAGGTCTTAACCCCAGTGTGCTGAAAGTGTCAAAACATGTTTTTCAGCAGAAATAAACATGTTTCTGCAAGTTTGGTCAACCCCATGTAAGTTATGGGTCAGTAACAGCTCACTTTTCAAAACGTGTTTTTCAGCCCGAAATAAACACGTTTTTTCAGACAGCTGTATCCCTATGTAACTGCAAGGCTCAGAAGAGCCCACACACTCAGGTCTTAACCCCAGTGTGCTGAAAGTGTCAAAACATGTTTTTCAGCAGAAATAAACATGTTTCTGCAAGTTTGGTCAACCCCATGTAACTTTTGGGGCAGTAACAGGTCACTTTTCAAAACGTGTTTTTCAGCCCGAAATAAACACGTTTTTTCAGACAGCTGTATCCATATGTAACTGCAAAGCTCAGAAGAGCCCACACACACAGGTCTTAACCCCAGTGTGCTGAAAGTGTCAAAACTTGTTTTTCAGCAGAAATAAACATGTTTCTGCAAGTTTGGTCAACCCCATGTAACTTTTGGGGCAGTAACAGCTCACTTTTCAAAACGTGTTTTTCAGCCCGAAATAAACACGTTTTTTCAGACAGCTGTATCCCTATGTAACTGCAAAGCTCAGAAGAGCCCACACACACAGGTCTTAACCCCAGTGTGCTGAAAGTGTCAAAACATGTTTTTCAGCAGAAATAAACATGTTTCTGCAAGTTTGGTCAACCCCATGTAAGTTATGGGTCAGTAACAGCTCACTTTTCAAAACGTGTTTTTCAGCCCGAAATAAACGCGTTTTTTCAAACAGCTATATCCCTATGTAACTGCAAGGCTCAGAAGAGCCCACACACTCAGGTCTTAACCCCAGTGTGCTGAAAGTGTCAAAACATGTTTTTCAGCAGAAATAAACATGTTTCTGCAAGTTTGGTCAACCCCATGTAAGTTATGGGTCAGTAACAGCTCACTTTTCAAAACGTGTTTTTCAGCCCGAAATAAACGCTTTTTTTCAGACAGCTGTATCCCTATGTAACTGCAAAGCTCAGAAGAGCCCACACACTCAGGTCTTAACCCCAGTGTGCTGAAAGTGTCAAAACATGTTTTTCAGCAGAAATAAACATGTTTCTGCAAGTTTGGTCAACCCCATGTAAGTTATGGGTCAGTAACAGCTCACTTTTCATAACGTGTTTTTCAGCCCGAAATAAACGCTTTTTTTCAGACAGCTGTATCCCTAAGTAACTGCAAAGCTCAGAAGAGCCCACACACTCAGGTCTTAACCCCAGTGTGCTGAAAGTGTCAAAACATGTTTTTCAGCAGAAATAAACATGTTTCTGCAAGTTTGGTCAACCCCATGTAAGTTATGGGTCAGTAACAGCTCACTTTTCAAAACGTGTTTTTCAGCCCGAAATAAACGCTTTTTTTCAGACAGCTGTATCCCTATGTAACTGCAAAGCTCAGAAGAGCCCACACACTCAGGTCTTAACCCCAGTGTGCTGAAAGTGTCAAAACATGTTTTTCAGCAGAAATAAACATGTTTCTGCAAGTTTGGTCAACCCCATGTAAGTTATGGGTCAGTAACAGCTCACTTTTCAAAACGTGTTTTTCAGCCCGAAATAAACACGTTTTTTCAGACAGCTGTATCCCTATGTAACTGCAAGGCTCAGAAGAGCCCACACACTCAGGTCTTAACCCCAGTGTGCTGAAAGTGTCAAAACATGTTTTTCAGCAGAAATAAACATGTTTCTGCAAGTTTGGTCAACCCCATGTAAGTTATGGGTCAGTAACAGCTCACTTTTCAAAACGTGTTTTTCAGCCCGAAATAAACGCTTTTTTTCAGACAGCTGTATCCCTATGTAACTGCAAAGCTCAGAAGAGCCCACACACTCAGGTCTTAACCCCAGTGTGCTGAAAGTGTCAAAACATGTTTTTCAGCAGAAATAAACATGTTTCTGCAAGTTTGGTCAACCCCATGTAAGTTATGGGTCAGTAACAGCTCACTTTTCAAAACGTGTTTTTCAGCCCGAAATAAACGCTTTTTTTCAGACAGCTGTATCCCTATGTAACTGCAAAGCTCAGAAGAGCCCACACACTCAGGTCTTAACCCCAGTGTGCTGAAAGTGTCAAAACATGTTTTTCAGCAGAAATAAACATGTTTCTGCAAGTTTGGTCAACCCCATGTAAGTTATGGGTCAGTAACATCTCACTTTTCAAAACGTGTTTTTCAGCCCGAAATAAACACGTTTTTTCAGACAGCTGTATCCCTATGTAACTGCAAGGCTCAGAAGAGCCCACACACTCAGGTCTTAACCCCAGTGTGCTGAAAGTGTCAAAACATGTTTTTCAGCAGAAATAAACATGTTTCTGCAAGTTTGGTCAACCCCATGTAACTTTTGGGGCAGTAACAGCTCACTTTTCAAAACGTGTTTTTCAGCCCGAAATAAACACGTTTTTTCAGACAGCTGTATCCCTATGTAACTGCAAAGCTCAGAAGAGCCCACACACTCAGGTCTTAACCCCAGTGTGCTGAAAGTGTCAAAACATGTTTTTCAGCAGAAATAAACATGTTTCTGCAAGTTTGGTCAACCCCATGTAAGTTATGGGTCAGTAACAGCTCACTTTTCAAAACGTGTTTTTCAGCCCGAAATAAACGCTTTTTTTCAGACAGCTGTATCCCTATGTAACTGCAAGGCTCAGAAGAGCCCACACACTCAGGTCTTAACCCCAGTGTGCTGAAAGTGTCAAAACATGTTTTTCAGCAGAAATAAACATGTTTCTGCAAGTTTGGTCAACCCCATTTAAGTTATGGGTCAGTAACAGCTCACTTTTCAAAACGTGTTTTTCAGCCCGAAATAAACGCTTTTTTCAGACAGCTGTATCCCTATGTAACTGCAAAGCTCAGAAGAGCCCACACACTCAGGTCTTACCCCAGTGTGCTGAAAGTGTCAAAACATGTTTTTCAGCAGAAATAAACATGTTTCTGCAAGTTTGGTCAACCCCATGTAACTTTTGAGGCAGTAACAGCTCACTTTTCAAAACGTGTTTTTCAGCCCGAAATAAACACGTTTTTTCAGACAGCTGTATCCCTATGTAACTGCAAAGCTCAGAAGAGCCCACACACTCAGGTCTTAACCCCAGTGTGCTGAAAGTGTCAAAACATGTTTTTCAGCAGAAATAAACATGTTTCTGCAAGTTTGGTCAACCCCATGTAAGTTATGGGTCAGTAACAGCTCACTTTTACAAACGTGTTTTTCAGCCCGAAATAAAACGCTTTTTTTCAGACAGCTGTATCCCTATGTAACTGCAAAGCTCAGAAGAGCCCACACACTCAGGTCTTAACCCCAGTGTGCTGAAAGTGTCAAAACATGTTTTTCAGCAGAAATAAACATGTTTCTGCAAGTTTGGTCAACCCCATGTAAGTTATGGGTCAGTAACAGCTCACTTTTACAAACGTGTTTTTCAGCCCGAAATAAACACGTTTTTTCAGACAGCTGTATCCCTATGTAACTGCAAAGCTCAGAAGAGCCCACACACTCAGGTCTTAACCCCAGTGTGCTGAAAGTGTCAAAACATGTTTTTCAGCAGAAATAAACATGTTTCTGCAAGTTTGGTCAACCCCATGTAAGTTATGGGTCAGTAACAGCTCACTTTTCAAAACGTGTTTTTCAGCCCGAAATAAACACGTTTTTTCAGACAGCTGTATCCCTATGTAACTGCAAGGCTCAGAAGAGCCCACACACTCAGGTCTTAACCCCAGTGTGCTGAAAGTGTCAAAACATGTTTTTCAGCAGAAATAAACATGTTTCTGCAAGTTTGGTCAACCCCATGTAACTTTTGGGGCAGTAACAGCTCACTTTTCAAAACGTGTTTTTCAGCCCCGAAATAAACACGTTTTTTCAGACAGCTGTATCCATATGTAACTGCAAAGCTCAGAAGAGCCCACACACACAGGTCTTAACCCCAGTGTGCTGAAAGTGTCAAAACTTGTTTTTCAGCAGAAATAAACATGTTTCTGCAAGGTTTGGTCAACCCCATGTAACTTTTGGGGCAGTAACAGCTCACTTTTCAAAACGTGTTTTTCAGCCCGAAATAAACACGTTTTTTCAGACAGCTGTATCCCTATGTAACTGCAAAGCTCAGAAGAGCCCACACACACAGGTCTTAACCCCAGTGTGCTGAAAGTGTCAAAACATGTTTTTCAGCAGAAATAAACATGTTTCTGCAAGTTTGGTCAACCCCATGTAAGTTATGGGTCAGTAACAGCTCACTTTTCAAAACGTGTTTTTCAGCCCGAAATAAACGCGTTTTTTCATACAGCTATATCCCTATGTAACTGCAAGGCTCAGAAGAGCCCACACACTCAGGTCTTAACCCCAGTGTGCTGAAAGTGTCAAAACATGTTTTCAGCAGAAATAAACATGTTTCTGCAAGTTTGGTCAACCCCATGTAAGTTATGGTCAGTAACAGCTCACTTTTCAAAACGTGTTTTCAGCCCGAAATAAACGCTTTTTTTCAGACAGCTGTATCCCTATGTAACTGCAAAGCCAAAAAGAAGAGCCCACACACTCAGGTCTTAACCCCAGTGTGCTGAAAGTGTCAAAACATGTTTTTCAGCAGAAATAAACATGTTTTCTGCAAGTTTGGTCAACCCCATGGTAAGTTAGGGTCAGTAACAGTCACTTTTCAAAACGTGTTTTTCAGCCCGAAATAAACACGTTTTTTCAGACAGCTGTATCCCTATGTAACTGCAAGGCTCAGAAGAGCCCACACACTCAGGTCTTAACCCCAGTGTGCTGAAAGTGTCAAAACATGTTTTTCAGCAGAAATAAACATGTTTCTGCAAGTTTGGTCAACCCCATGTAAGTTATGGGTCAGTAACAGCTCACTTTTCAAAACGTGTTTTTCAGCCCGAAATAAACGCTTTTTTTCAGACAGCTGTATCCCTATGTAACTGCAAAGCTCAGAAGAGCCCACACACTCAGGTCTTAACCCCAGTGTGCTGAAAGTGTCAAAACATGTTTTTCAGCAGAAATAAACATGTTTCTGCAAGTTTGGTCAACCCCATGTAAGTTATGGGTCAGTAACAGCTCACTTTTCAAAACGTGTTTTTCAGCCCGAAATAAACACGTTTTTTCAGACAGCTGTATCCCTATGTAACTGCAAGGCTCAGAAGAGCCCACACACTCAGGTCTTAACCCCAGTGTGCTGAAAGTGTCAAAACATGTTTTTCAGCAGAAATAAACATGTTTCTGCAAGTTTGGTCAACCCCATGTAACTTTTGGGGCAGTAACAGCTCACTTTTCAAAACGTGTTTTTCAGCCCGAAATAAACACGTTTTTTCAGACAGCTGTATCCCTATGTAACTGCAAAGCTCAGAAGAGCCCACACACTCAGGTCTTAACCCCAGTGTGCTGAAAGTGTCAAACATGTTTTTCAGCAGAAATAAACATGTTTCTGCAAGTTTGGTCAACCCCATGTAACTTTTGGGGCAGTAACAGCTCACTTTTCAAAACGTGTTTTTCAGCCCGAAATAAACACGTTTTTTCAGACAGCTGTATCCCTATGTAACTGCAAAGCTCAGAAGAGCCCACACACTCAAGGTCTTAACCCCAGTGTGCTGAAAGTGTCAAAACATGTTTTTCAGCAGAAATAAACATGTTTCTGCAAGTTTGGTCAACCCCATGTAAGTTATGGGTCAGTAACAGCTCACTTTTACAAACGTGTTTTTCAGCCCGAAATAAACGCTTTTTTTCAGACAGCTGTATCCCTATGTAACTGCAAAGCTCAGAAGAGCCCACACACTCAGGTCTTAACCCCAGTGTGCTGAAAGTGTCAAAACATGTTTTTCAGCAGAAATAAACATGTTTCTGCAAGTTTGGTCAACCCCATGTAAGTTATGGGTCAGTAACAGCTCACTTTACAAACGTGTTTTTCAGCCCGAAATAAACACGTTTTTTCAGACAGCTGTATCCCTATGTAACTGCAAAGCTCAGAAGAGCCCACACACTCAGGTCTTAACCCCAGTGTGCTGAAAGTGTCAAAACATGTTTTTCAGCAGAAATAAACATGTTTCTGCAAGTTTGGTCAACCCCATGTAAGTTATGGGTCAGTAACAGCTCACTTTTCAAAACGTGTTTTTCAGCCCGAAATAAACGCGTTTTTTCAAACAGCTATATCCCTATGTAACTGCAAGGCTCAGAAGAGCCCACACACTCAGGTCTTAACCCCAGTGTGCTGAAAGTGTCAAAACATGTTTTCCAGCAGAAAATAAACATGTTTCTGCAAGTTTGGTCAACCCCATGTAAGTTATGGGTCAGTAACAGCTCACTTTTCAAAACGTGTTTTTCAGCCCGAAATAAACGCTTTTTTTCAGACAGCTGTATCCCTATGTAACTGCAAAGCTCAGAAGAGCCCACACACTCAGGTCTTAACCCCAGTGTGCTGAAAGTGTCAAAACATGTTTTTCAGCAGAAATAAACATGTTTCTGCAAGTTTGGTCAACCCCATGTAAGTTATGGGTCAGTAACAGCTCACTTTTCATAACGTGTTTTTCAACCCGAAATAAACGCTTTTTTTCAGACAGCTGTATCCCTAAGTAACTGCAAAGCTCAGAAGAGCCCACACACTCAGTCTTAACCCCAGTGTGCTGAAAGTGTCAAAACATGTTTTTCAGCAGAAATAAACATGTTTCTGCAAGTTTGGTCAACCCCATGTAAGTTATGGGTCAGTAACAGCTCACTTTTCAAAACGTGTTTTTCAGCCCGAAATAAACGCTTTTTTTCAGACAGCTGTATCCCTATGTAACTGCAAAGCTCAGAAGAGCCCACACACTCAGGTCTTAACCCCAGTGTGCTGAAAGTGTCAAAACATGTTTTTCAGCAGAAATAAACATGTTTCTGCAAGTTTGGTCAACCCCATGTAAGTTATGGGTCAGTAACAGCTCACTTTTCAAAACGTGTTTTTCAGCCCGAAATAAACACGTTTTTTCAGACAGCTGTATCCCTATGTAACTGCAAGGCTCAGAAGAGCCCACACACTCAGGTCTTAACCCCAGTGTGCTGAAAGTGTCAAAACATGTTTTTCAGCAGAAATAAACATGTTTCTGCAAGTTTGGTCAACCCCATGTAAGTTATGGGTCAGTAACAGCTCACTTTTCAAAACGTGTTTTTCAGCCCGAAATAAACGCTTTTTTTCAGACAGCTGTATCCCTATGTAACTGCAAGGCTCAGAAGAGCCCACACACTCAGGTCTTAACCCCAGTGTGCTGAAAGTGTCAAAACATGTTTTTCAGCAGAAATAAACATGTTTCTGCAAGTTGGTCAACCCCATGTAAGTTATGGGTCAGTAACAGCTCACTTTTCAAAACGTGTTTTTCAGCCCGAAATAAACACGTTTTTTCAGACAGCTGTATCCCTATGTAACTGCAAGGCTCAGAAGAGCCCACACACTCAGGTCTTAACCCCAGTGTGCTGAAAGTGTCAAAACATGTTTTTCAGCAGAAATAACATGTTTCTGCAAGTTTGGTCAACCCCATGTAAGTTATGGGTCAGTAACAGCTCACTTTTCAAAACGTGTTTTTCAGCCCGAAATAAACGCTTTTTTTCAGACAGCTGTATCCCTATGTAACTGCAAAGCTCAGAAGAGCCCACACACTCAGGTCTTAACCCCAGTGTGCTGAAAGTGTCAAAACATGTTTTTTCAGCAGAAATAAACATGTTTCTGCAAGTTTGGTCAACCCCATGTAAGTTATGGGTCAGTAACATCTCACTTTTCAAAACGTGTTTTTCAGCCCGAAATAAACACGTTTTTTCAGACAGCTGTATCCCTATGTAACTGCAAGGCTCAGAAGAGCCCACACACTCAGGTCTTAACCCCAGTGTGCTGAAAGTGTCAAAACATGTTTTTCAGCAGAAATAAACATGTTTCTGCAAGTTTGGTCAACCCCATGTAACTTTTGGGGCAGTAACAGCTCACTTTTCAAAACGTGTTTTTCAGCCCGAAATAAACACGTTTTTTCAGACAGCTGTATCCATATGTAACTGCAAAGCTCAGAAGAGCCCACACACACAGGTCTTAACCCCAGTGTGCTGAAAGTGTCAAAACTTGTTTTTCAGCAGAAATAAACATGTTTCTGCAAGTTTGGTCAACCCCATGTAACTTTTGGGGCAGTAACAGCTCACTTTTCAAAACGTGTTTTTCAGCCCGAAATAAACACGTTTTTTCAGACAGCTGTATCCCTATGTAACTGCAAAGCTCAGAAGAGCCCACACACACAGGTCTTAACCCCAGTGTGCTGAAAGTGTCAAAACATGTTTTTCAGCAGAAATAAACATGTTTCTGCAAGTTTGGTCAACCCCATGTAAGTTATGGGTCAGTAACAGCTCACTTTTCAAAACGTGTTTTTCAGCCCGAAATAAACGCGTTTTTTCATACAGCTATATCCCTATGTAACTGCAAGGCTCAGAAGAGCCCACACACTCAGGTCTTAACCCCAGTGTGCTGAAAGTGTCAAAACATGTTTTCAGCAGAAATAAACATGTTTCTGCAAGTTTGGTCAACCCCATGTAAGTTATGGGTCAGTAACAGCTCACTTTCAAAACGTGTTTTTCAGCCCGAAATAAACGCTTTTTTTTCAGACAGCTGTATCCCTATGTAACTGCAAAGCTCAGAAGAGCCCACACACTCAGGTCTTAACCCCAGTGTGCTGAAAGTGTCAAAACATGTTTTTCAGCAGAAATAAACATGTTTTCTGCAAGTTTGGTCAACCCCATGTAAGTTATGGGTCAGTAACAGCTCACTTTTCAAAACGTGTTTTTCAGCCCGAAATAAACACGTTTTTTCAGACAGCTGTATCCCTATGTAACTGCAAGGCTCAGAAGAGCCCACACACTCAGGTCTTAACCCCAGTGTGCTGAAAGTGTCAAAACATGTTTTTCAGCAGAAATAAACATGTTTCTGCAAGTTTGGTCAACCCCATGTAAGTTATGGTGTCAGTAACAGCTCACTTTTCAAAACGTGTTTTTCAGCCCGAAATAAACGCTTTTTTCAGACAGCTGTATCCCTATGTAACTGCAAAGCTCAGAAGAGCCCACACACTCAGGTCTTAACCCCAGTGTGCTGAAAGTGTCAAAACATGTTTTTCAGCAGAAATAAACATGTTTCTGCAAGTTTGGTCAACCCCATGTAAGTTATGGGTCAGTAACAGCTCACTTTTCAAAACGTGTTTTTCAGCCCGAAATAAACACGTTTTTTCAGACAGCTGTATCCCTATGTAACTGCAAGGCTCAGAAGAGCCCACACACTCAGGTCTTAACCCCAGTGTGCTGAAAGTGTCAAAACATGTTTTTCAGCAGAAATAAACATGTTTCTGCAAGTTTGGTCAACCCCATGTAACTTTTGGGGCAGTAACAGCTCACTTTTCAAAACGTGTTTTCAGCCCGAATAAACACGTTTTTTCAGACAGCTGTATCCCTATGTAACTGCAAAGCTCAGAAGAGCCCACACACTCAGGTCTTAACCCCCAGTGTGCTGAAAGTGTCAAAACATGTTTTTCAGCAGAAATAAACATGTTTCTGCAAGTTTCGTCAACCCCATGTAACTTTTGGGGCAGTAACAGCTCACTTTTCAAAACGTGTTTTTCAGCCCGAAATAAACACGTTTTTTCAGACAGCTGTATCCCTATGTAACTGCAAAGCTCAGAAGAGCCCACACACTCAGGTCTTAACCCCAGTGTGCTGAAAGTGTCAAAACATGTTTTTCAGCAGAAATAAACATGTTTCTGCAAGTTTGGTCAACCCCATGTAAGTTATGGGTCAGTAACAGCTCACTTTTCAAAACGTGTTTTTCAGCCCGAAATAAACGCGTTTTTTCAAACAGCTATATCCCTATGTAACTGCAAGGCTCAGAAGAGCCCACACACTCAGGTCTTAACCCCAGTGTGCTGAAAGTGTCAAAACATGTTTTTCAGCAGAAATAAACATGTTTCTGCAAGTTTGGTCAACCCCATGTAAGTTATGGGTCAGTAACAGCTCACTTTTCAAAACGTGTTTTTCAGCCCGAAATAAACGCTTTTTTTCAGACAGCTGTATCCCTATGTAACTGCAAAGCTCAGAAGAGCCCACACACTCAGGTCTTAACCCCAGTGTGCTGAAAGTGTCAAAACATGTTTTTCAGCAGAAATAAACATGTTTCTGCAAGTTTGGTCAACCCCATGTAAGTTATGGGTCAGTAACAGCTCACTTTTCATAACGTGTTTTTCACCCGAAATAAACGCTTTTTTTCAGACAGCTGTATCCCTAAGTAACTGCAAAGCTCAGAAGAGCCCACACACTCAGGTCTTAACCCCAGTGTGCTGAAAGTGTCAAAACATGTTTTTCAGCAGAAATAAACATGTTTCTGCAAGTTTGGTCAACCCCATGTAAGTTATGGGTCAGTAACAGCTCACTTTTCAAAACGTGTTTTTCAGCCCGAAATAAACGCTTTTTTTCAGACAGCTGTATCCCTATGTAACTGCAAAGCTCAGAAGAGCCCACACACTCAGGTCTTAACCCCAGTGTGCTGAAAGTGTCAAAACATGTTTTTCAGCAGAAATAAACATGTTTCTGCAAGTTTGGTCAACCCCATGTAAGTTATGGGTCAGTAACAGCTCACTTTTCAAAACGTGTTTTTCAGCCCGAAATAAACACGTTTTTTCAGACAGCTGTATCCCTATGTAACTGCAAGGCTCAGAAGAGCCCACACACTCAGGTCTTAACCCCAGTGTGCTGAAAGTGTCAAAACATGTTTTTCAGCAGAAATAAACATGTTTCTGCAAGTTTGGTCAACCCCATGTAAGTTATGGGTCAGTAACAGCTCACTTTTCAAACGTGTTTTTCACGCCCTGAAATAAACGCTTTTTTTCAGACAGCTGTATCCC
>NW_027168402.1:0-29620 GCF_040954835.1 Lepisosteus oculatus | reverse complement strand
GTTATGGGGCAGTAACAGTACACTTTTCAAAACGTGTTTTTCAGCCGAAATAAACGCGTTTTTTCAGACAACTGAATACCCATGTAGCAGCAAGGCTCAGAAGAGCCCACACACTCAGATCTTAACCCCAGTGTGCTGAAAGTGTCAAAACATGTTTTTCAGCAGAAATAAACATGTTTCTGCAAGTTTGGTCAACCCCATGTAAGTTATGGGGCAGTAACAGTACACTTTTCAAAACGTGTTTTTCAGACCGAAATAAACGCGTTTTTTCAGACAACTGAATACCCATGTAGCAGCAAGGCTCAGAAGAGCCCACACACTCAGATCTTAACCCCAGTGTGCTGAAAGTGTCAAAACATGTTTTTCAGCAGAAATAAACATGTTTCTGCAAGTTTGGTCAACCCCATGTAAGTTATGGGGCAGTAACAGTACACTCTGCAAAACGTGTTTTTCAGCCCGAAATAAACGCGTTTTTTCAGACAACTGAATCCCCATGTAGCAACAAGGCTCAGAAGAGCCCACACACTCAGATCTTAACCCCAGTGTGCTGAAAGTGTCAAAACATGTTTTTCAGCAGAAATAAACATGTTTCTGCAAGTTTAGTCAACCCCATGTAAGTTATGGGGCAGTAACAGTACACTTTTCAAAACGTGTTTTTCAGCCCGAAATAAACGCGTTTTTTCAGACAACTGAATCCCCATGTAGCAACAAGGCTCATAAGAGCCCACACACTCAGATCTTAACCCCAGTGTGCTGAAAGTGTCAAAACATGTTTTTCAGCAGAAATAAACATGTTTCTGCAAGTTTGGTCAACCCCATGTAAGTTATGGGGCAGTAACAGTACACTTTTCAAAACGTGTTTTTCAGCCCGAAATAAACGCGTTTTTTCAGACAACTGAATCCCCATGTAGCAACAAGGCTCAGAAGAGCCCACACACTCAGATCTTAACCCCAGTGTGCTGAAAGTGTCAAAACATGTCTTTCAGCAGAAATAAACATGTTTCTGCAAGTTTGGTCAACCCCATGTAAGTTATGGGGCAGTAACAGTACACTTTTCAAAACGTGTTTTTCAGCCCGAAATAAACGCGTTTTTTCAGACAACTGAATCCCCATGTAGCAACAAGGCTCAGAAGAGCCCACACACTCAGATCTTAACCCCAGTGTGCTGAAAGTGTCAAAACATGTTTTTCAGCAGAAATAAACATGTTTCTGCAAGTTTGGTCAACCCCATGTAAGTTATGGGGCAGTAACAGTACACTTTTCAAAACGTGTTTTTCAGCCCGAAATAAACGCGTTTTTTCAGACAACTGAATACCCATGTAGCAGCAAGGCTCAGAAGAGCCCACACACTCAGATCTTAACCCCAGTGTGCAGAAAGGGTCAAAACGTGTTTTTCAGCAGAAATAAACATGTTTCTACAAGTTTGGTCAACCCCATGTAAGTTATGGGGCAGTAACAGTACACTCTGCAAAACGTGTTTTTCAGCCCGAAATAAACGCGTTTTTTCAGACAACTGAATCCCCATGTAGCAGCAAGGCTCAGAATAGCCACACACTCAGATCTTAACCCCAGTGTGCTGAAAGTGTCAAAACATGTTTTTCAGCAGAAATAAACATGTTTCTGCAAGTTTGGTCAACCCCATGTAAGTTATGGGGCAGTAACAGTACACTTTTCAAAACGTGTTTTTCAGCCCGAAATAAACGCGTTTTTTCAGACAACTGAATACCCATGTAGCAGCAAGGCTCAGAAGAGCGCACACACTCAGATCTTAACCCCAGTGTGCTGAAAGTGTCAAAACATGTTTTTCAGCAGAAATAAACATGTTTCTGCAAGTTTGGTCAACCCCATGTAAGTTATGGGGCAGTAACAGTACACTTTTCAAAACGTGTTTTTCAGCCCGAAATAAACGCGTTTTTTCAGACAACTGAATCCCCATGTAGCAACAAGGCTCAGAAGAGCCCACACACTCAGATCTTAACCCCAGTGTGCTGAAAGTGTCAAAACATGTTTTTCAGCAGAAATAAACATGTTTCTGCAAGTTTGGTCAACCCCATGTAAGTTATGGGGCAGTAACAGTACACTTTTCAAAACGAGTTTTTCAGCCCGAAATAAACGCGTTTTTTCAGACAACTGAATACCCATGTAGCAGCAAGGGCTCAGAAGAGCCCACACACTCAGATCTTAACCCCAGTGTGCAGAAAGCTTCAAAACATGTTTTTCAGCAGAAATAAACATGTTTCTGCAAGTTTGGTCAACCCCATGTAAGTTATGGGGCAGTAACAGTACACTTTTCAAAACGTGTTTTTCAGCCCGAAATAAACGCGTTTTTTCAGACAACTGAATCCCCATGTAGCAGCAAGGCTCAGAAGAGCCCACACACTCAGATCTTAACCCCAGTGTGCTGAAAGTGTCAAAACATGTTTTTCAGCAGAAATAAACATGTTTCTGCAAGTTTGGTCAACCCCATGTAAGTTATGGGGCAGTAACATTACACTTTTCAAAACGTGTTTTTCAGCCCGAAATAAACGCGTTTTTTCAGACAACTGAATACCCATGTAGCAGCAAGGCTCAGAAGAGCCCACACACTCAGATCTTAACCCCAGTGTGCAGAAAGGGTCAAAACGTGTTTTTCAGCAGAAATAAACATGTTTCTGCAAGTTTGGTCAACCCCATGTAAGTTATGGGGCAGTAACAGTACACTTTTCAAAACGTGTTTTTCAGCCCGAAATAAACGCGTTTTTTCAGACAACTGAATACCCATGTAGCAGCAAGGCTCAGAAGAGCCCACACACTCAGATCTTAACCCCAGTGTGCAGAAAGGGTCAAAACGTGTTTTTCAGCAGAAATAAACATGTTTCTGCAAGTTTGGTCAACCCCATGTAAGTTATGGGGCAGTAACAGTACACTCTGCAAAACGTGTTTTTCAGCCCGAAATAAACGCGTTTTTTCAGACAACTGAATCCCCATGTAGCAGCAAGGCTCAGAAGAGCCCACACACTCAGATCTTAACCCCAGTGTGCTGAAAGTGTCAAAACATGTTTTTCAGCAGAAATAAACATGTTTCTGCAAGTTTGGTCAACCCCATGTAAGTTATGGGGCAGTAACACTACACTTTTCAAAACGTGTTTTTCAGCCCGAAATAAACGCGTTTTTTCAGACAACTGAATCCCCATGTAGCAGCAAGGCTCAGAAGAGCCCACACACTCAGATCTTAACCCCAGTGTGCTGAAAGTGTCAAAACATGTTTTTCAGCAGAAATAAACATGTTTCTGCAAGTTTGGTCAACCCCATGTAAGTTATGGGGCAGTAACAGTACACTTTTCAAAACGTGTTTTTCAGCCCGAAATAAACGCGTTTTTTCAGACAACTGAATCCCCATGTAGCAGCAAGGCTCAGAAGAGCCCACACACTCAGATCTTAACCCCAGTGTGCTGAAAGTGTCAAAACATGTTTTTCAGCAGAAATAAACATGTTTCTGCAAGTTTGGTCAACCCCATGTAAGTTATGGGGCAGTAACAGTACACTTTTCAAAACGTGTTTTTCAGCCCGAAATAAACGCGTTTTTTCAGACAACTGAATCCCCATGTAGCAGCAAGGCTCAGAAGAGCCCACACACTCAGATCTTAACCCCAGTGTGCTGAAAGTGTCAAAACATGTTTTTCAGCAGAAATAAACATGTTTCTGCAAGTTTGGTCAACCCCATGTAAGTTATGGGGCAGTAACAGTACACTTTTCAAAACGTGTTTTTCAGCCCGAAATAAACGCGTTTTTTCAGACAACTGAATACCCATGTAGCAGCAAGGCTCAGAAGAGCCCACACACTCAGATCTTAACCCCAGTGTGCAGAAAGGGTCAAAACGTGTTTTTCAGCAGAAATAAACATGTTTCTGCAAGTTTGGTCAACCCCATGTAAGTTATGGGGCAGTAACAGTACACTCTGCAAAACGTGTTTTTCAGCCCGAAATAAACGCGTTTTTTCAGACAACTGAATCCCCATGTAGCAACAAGGCTCAGAAGAGCCCACACACTCAGATCTTAACCCCAGTGTGCTGAAAGTGTCAAAACATGTTTTTCAGCAGAAATAAACATGTTTCTGCAAGTTTGGTCAACCCCATGTAAGTTATGGGGCAGTAACAGTACACTTTTCAAAACGTGTTTTTCAGCCCGAAATAAACGCGTTTTTTCAGACAACTGAATACCCATGTAGCAGCAAGGCTCAGAAGAGCCCACACACTCAGATCTTAACCCCAGTGTGCTGAAAGTGTCAAAACATGTTTTTCAGCAGAAATAAACATGTTTCTGCAAGTTTGGTCAACCCCATGTAAGTTATGGGGCAGTAACAGTACACTTTTCAAAACGTGTTTTTCAGCCCGAAATAAACGCGTTTTTTCAGACAACTGAATCCCCATGTAGCAACAAGGCTCAGAAGAGCCCACACACTCAGATCTTAACCCCAGTGTGCTGAAAGTGTCAAAACATGTTTTTCAGCAGAAATAAACATGTTTCTGCAAGTTTGGTCAACCCCATGTAAGTTATGGGGCAGTAACAGTACACTCTGCAAAACGTGTTTTTCAGCCCGAAATAAACGCGTTTTTTCAGACAACTGAATCCCCATGTAGCAGCAAGGCTCAGAAGAGCCCACACACTCAGATCTTAACCCCAGTGTGCTGAAAGTGTCAAAACATGTTTTTCAGCAGAAATAAACATGTTTCTGCAAGTTTGGTCAACCCCATGTAAGTTATGGGGCAGTAACAGTACACTTTTCAAAACGTGTTTTTCAGCCCGAAATAAACGCGTTTTTTCAGACAACTGAATACCCATGTAGCAGCAAGGCTCAGAAGAGCCCACACACTCAGATCTTAACCCCAGTGTGCAGAAAGGGTCAAAACGTGTTTTTCAGCAGAAATAAACATGTTTCTGCAAGTTTGGTCAACCCCATGTAAGTTATGGGGCAGTAACAGTACACTCTGCAAAACGTGTTTTTCAGCCCGAAATAAACGCGTTTTTTCAGACAACTGAATCCCCATGTAGCAACAAGGCTCAGAAGAGCCCACACACTCAGATCTTAACCCCAGTGTGCTGAAAGTGTCAAAACATGTTTTTCAGCAGAAATAAACATGTTTCTGCAAGTTTGGTCAACCCCATGTAAGTTATGGGGCAGTAACAGTACACTTTTCAAAACGTGTTTTTCAGCCCGAAATAAACGCGTTTTTTCAGACAACTGAATACCCATGTAGCAGCAAGGCTCAGAAGAGCCCACACACTCAGATCTTAACCCCAGTGTGCAGAAATGGTCAAAACGTGTTTTTCAGCAGAAATAAACATGTTTCTGCAAGTTTGGTCAACCCCATGTAAGTTATGGGGCAGTAACAGTACACTCTGCAAAACGTGTTTTTCAGCCCGAAATAAACGCGTTTTTTCAGACAACTGAATCCCCATGTAGCAGCAAGGCTCAGAAGAGCCCACACACTCAGATCTTAACCCCAGTGTGCTGAAAGTGTCAAAACATGTTTTTCAGCAGAAATAAACATGTTTCTGCAAGTTTGGTCAACCCCATGTAAGTTATGGGGCAGTAACAGTACACTTTTCAAAACGTGTTTTTCAGCCCGAAATAAACGCGTTTTTTCAGACAACTGAATCCCCATGTAGCAGCAAGGCTCAGAAGAGCCCACACACTCAGATCTTAACCCCAGTGTGCTGAAAGTGTCAAAACATGTTTTTCAGCAGAAATAAACATGTTTCTGCAAGTTTGGTCAACCCCATGTAAGTTATGGGGCAGTAACAGTACACTTTTCAAAACGTGTTTTTCAGCCCGAAATAAACGCGTTTTTTCAGACAACTGAATCCCCATGTAGCAGCAAGGCTCAGAAGAGCCCACACACTCAGATCTTAACCCCAGTGTGCTGAAAGTGTCAAAACATGTTTTTCAGCAGAAATAAACATGTTTCTGCAAGTTTGGTCAACCCCATGTAAGTTATGGGGCAGTAACAGTACACTTTTCAAAACGTGTTTTTCAGCCCGAAATAAACGCGTTTTTTCAGACAACTGAATACCCATGTAGCAGCAAGGCTCAGAAGAGCCCACACACTCAGATCTTAACCCCAGTGTGCAGAAAGGGTCAAAACGTGTTTTTCAGCAGAAATAAACATGTTTCTGCAAGTTTGGTCAACCCCATGTAAGTTATGGGGCAGTAACAGTACACTCTGCAAAACGTGTTTTTCAGCCCGAAATAAACGCGTTTTTTCAGACAACTGAATCCCCATGTAGCAACAAGGCTCAGAAGAGCCCACACACTCAGATCTTAACCCCAGTGTGCTGAAAGTGTCAAAACATGTTTTTCAGCAGAAATAAACATGTTTCTGCAAGTTTGGTCAACCCCATGTAAGTTATGGGGCAGTAACAGTACACTTTTCAAAACGTGTTTTTCAGCCCGAAATAAACGCGTTTTTTCAGACAACTGAATACCCATGTAGCAGCAAGGCTCAGAAGAGCCCACACACTCAGATCTTAACCCCAGTGTGCTGAAAGTGTCAAAACATGTTTTTCAGCAGAAATAAACATGTTTCTGCAAGTTTGGTCAACCCCATGTAAGTTATGGGGCAGTAACAGTACACTTTTCAAAACGTGTTTTTCAGCCCGAAATAAACGCGTTTTTTCAGACAACTGAATCCCCATGTAGCAACAAGGCTCAGAAGAGCCCACACACTCAGATCTTAACCCCAGTGTGCTGAAAGTGTCAAAACATGTTTTTCAGCAGAAATAAACATGTTTCTGCAAGTTTGGTCAACCCCATGTAAGTTATGGGGCAGTAACAGTACACTCTGCAAAACGTGTTTTTCAGCCCGAAATAAACGCGTTTTTTCAGACAACTGAATCCCCATGTAGCAGCAAGGCTCAGAAGAGCCCACACACTCAGATCTTAACCCCAGTGTGCTGAAAGTGTCAAAACATGTTTTTCAGCAGAAATAAACATGTTTCTGCAAGTTTGGTCAACCCCATGTAAGTTATGGGGCAGTAACAGTACACTTTTCAAAACGTGTTTTTCAGCCCGAAATAAACGCGTTTTTTCAGACAACTGAATACCCATGTAGCAGCAAGGCTCAGAAGAGCCCACACACTCAGATCTTAACCCCAGTGTGCAGAAAGGGTCAAAACGTGTTTTTCAGCAGAAATAAACATGTTTCTGCAAGTTTGGTCAACCCCATGTAAGTTATGGGGCAGTAACAGTACACTCTGCAAAACGTGTTTTTCAGCCCGAAATAAACGCGTTTTTTCAGACAACTGAATCCCCATGTAGCAACAAGGCTCAGAAGAGCCCACACACTCAGATCTTAACCCCAGTGTGCTGAAAGTGTCAAAACATGTTTTTCAGCAGAAATAAACATGTTTCTGCAAGTTTGGTCAACCCCATGTAAGTTATGGGGCAGTAACAGTACACTTTTCAAAACGTGTTTTTCAGCCCGAAATAAACGCGTTTTTTCAGACAACTGAATACCCATGTAGCAGCAAGGCTCAGAAGAGCCCACACACTCAGATCTTAACCCCAGTGTGCAGAAATGGTCAAAACGTGTTTTTCAGCAGAAATAAACATGTTTCTGCAAGTTTGGTCAACCCCATGTAAGTTATGGGGCAGTAACAGTACACTCTGCAAAACGTGTTTTTCAGCCCGAAATAAACGCGTTTTTTCAGACAACTGAATCCCCATGTAGCAGCAAGGCTCAGAAGAGCCCACACACTCAGATCTTAACCCCAGTGTGCTGAAAGTGTCAAAACATGTTTTTCAGCAGAAATAAACATGTTTCTGCAAGTTTGGTCAACCCCATGTAAGTTATGGGGCAGTAACAGTACACTTTTCAAAACGTGTTTTTCAGCCCGAAATAAACGCGTTTTTTCAGACAACTGAATCCCCATGTAGCAGCAAGGCTCAGAAGAGCCCACACACTCAGATCTTAACCCCAGTGTGCTGAAAGTGTCAAAACATGTTTTTCAGCAGAAATAAACATGTTTCTGCAAGTTTGGTCAACCCCATGTAAGTTATGGGGCAGTAACAGTACACTTTTCAAAACGTGTTTTTCAGCCCGAAATAAACGCGTTTTTTCAGACAACTGAATACCCATGTAGCAGCAAGGCTCAGAAGAGCCCACACACTCAGATCTTAACCCCAGTGTGCAGAAAGGGTCAAAACGTGTTTTTCAGCAGAAATAAACATGTTTCTGCAAGTTTGGTCAACCCCATGTAAGTTATGGGGCAGTAACAGTACACTTTTCAAAACGTGTTTTTCAGCCCGAAATAAACGCGTTTTTTCAGACAACTGAATCCCCATGTAGCAACAAGGCTCAGAAGAGCCCACACACTCAGATCTTAACCCCAGTGTGCTGAAAGTGTCAAAACATGTTTTTCAGCAGAAATAAACATGTTTCTGCAAGTTTGGTCAACCCCATGTAAGTTATGGGGCAGTAACAGTACACTTTTCAAAACGAGTTTTTCAGCCCGAAATAAACGCGTTTTTTCAGACAACTGAATACCCATGTAGCAGCAAGGCTCAGAAGAGCCCACACACTCAGATCTTAACCCCAGTGTGCAGAAAGGTTCAAAACATGTTTTTCAGCAGAAATAAACATGTTTCTGCAAGTTTGGTCAACCCCATGTAAGTTATGGGGCAGTAACAGTACACTTTTCAAAACGTGTTTTTCAGCCCGAAATAAACGCGTTTTTTCAGACAACTGAATACCCATGTAGCAGCAAGGCTCAGAAGAGCCCACACACTCAGATCTTAACCCCAGTGTGCTGAAAGTGTCAAAACATGTTTTTCAGCAGAAATAAACATGTTTCTGCAAGTTTGGTCAACCCCATGTAAGTTATGGGGCAGTAACAGTACACTTTTCAAAACGTGTTTTTCAGCCCGAAATAAACGCGTTTTTTCAGACAACTGAATACCCATGTAGCAGCAAGGCTCAGAAGAGCCCACACACTCAGATCTTAACCCCAGTGTGCAGAAAGGGTCAAAACATGTTTTTCAGCAGAAATAAACATGTTTCTGCAAGTTTGGTCAACCCCATGTAAGTTATGGGGCAGTAACAGTACACTTTTCAAAACGTGTTTTTCAGCCCGAAATAAACGCGTTTTTTCAGACAACTGAATACCCATGTAGCAGCAAGGCTCAGAAGAGCCCACACACTCAGATCTTAACCCCAGTGTGCAGAAAGGGTCAAAACGTGTTTTTCAGCAGAAATAAACATGTTTCTGCAAGTTTGGTCAACCCCATGTAAGTTATGGGGCAGTAACAGTACACTCTGCAAAACGTGTTTTTCAGCCCGAAATAAACGCGTTTTTTCAGACAACTGAATCCCCATGTAGCAGCAAGGCTCAGAAGAGCCCACACACTCAGATCTTAACCCCAGTGTGCTGAAAGTGTCAAAACATGTTTTTCAGCAGAAATAAACATGTTTCTGCAAGTTTGGTCAACCCCATGTAAGTTATGGGGCAGTAACAGTACACTTTTCAAAACGTGTTTTTCAGCCCGAAATAAACGCGTTTTTTCAGACAACTGAATCCCCATGTAGCAGCAGGGCTCAGAAGAGCCCACACACTCAGATCTTAACCCCAGTGTGCTGAAAGTGTCAAAACATGTTTTTCAGCAGAAATAAACATGTTTCTGCAAGTTTGGTCAACCCCATGTAAGTTATGGGGCAGTAACAGTACACTTTTCAAAACGTGTTTTTCAGCCCGAAATAAACGCGTTTTTTCAGACAACTGAATACCCATGTAGCAGCAAGGCTCAGAAGAGCCCACACACTCAGATCTTAACCCCAGTGTGCAGAAAGGGTCAAAACGTGTTTTTCAGCAGAAATAAACATGTTTCTACAAGTTTGGTCAACCCCATGTAAGTTATGGGGCAGTAACAGTACACTCTGCAAAACGTGTTTTTCAGCCCGAAATAAACGCGTTTTTTCAGACAACTGAATCCCCATGTAGCAGCAAGGCTCAGAAGAGCCCACACACTCAGATCTTAACCCCAGTGTGCTGAAAGTGTCAAAACATGTTTTTCAGCAGAAATAAACATGTTTCTGCAAGTTTGGTCAACCCCATGTAAGTTATGGGGCAGTAACAGTACACTTTTCAAAACGTGTTTTTCAGCCCGAAATAAACGCGTTTTTTCAGACAAATGAATCCCCATGTAGCAACAAGGCTCAGAAGAGCCCACACACTCAGATCTTAACCCCAGTGTGCTGAAAGTGTCAAAACATGTTTTTCAGCAGAAATAAACATGTTTCTGCAAGTTTGGTCAACCCCATGTAAGTTATGGGGCAGTAACAGTACACTCTGCAAAACGTGTTTTTCAGCCCGAAATAAACGCGTTTTTTCAGACAACTGAATCCCCATGTAGCAGCAAGGCTCAGAAGAGCCCACACACTCAGATCTTAACCCCAGTGTGCAGAAAGGTTCAAAACATGTTTTTCAGCAGAAATAAACATGTTTCTGCAAGTTTGGTCAACCCCATGTAAGTTATGGGGCAGTAACAGTACACTTTTCAAAACGTGTTTTTCAGCCCGAAATAAACGCGTTTTTTCAGACAACTGAATACCCATGTAGCAGCAAGGCTCAGAAGAGCCCACACACTCAGATCTTAACCCCAGTGTGCTGAAAGTGTCAAAACATGTTTTTCAGCAGAAATAAACATGTTTCTGCAAGTTTGGTCAACCCCATTTAAGTTATGGGGCAGTAACAGTACACTCTGCAAAACGTGTTTTTCAGCCCGAAATAAACGCGTTTTTTCAGACAACTGAATCCCCATGTAGCAGCAAGGCTCAGAAGAGCCCACACATTCAGATCTTAACCCCAGTGTGCTGAAAGTGTCAAAACATGTTTTTCAGCAGAAATAAACATGTTTCTGCAAGTTTGGTCAACCCCATGTAAGTTATGGGGCAGTAACAGTACACTTTTCAAAACGTGTTTTTCAGCCCGAAATAAACGCGTTTTTTCAGACAACTGAATCCCCATGTAGCAACAAGGCTCAGAAGAGCCCACACACTCAGATCTTAACCCCAGTGTGCTGAAAGTGTCAAAACATGTTTTTCAGCAGAAATAAACATGTTTCTGCAAGTTTGGTCAACCCCATGTAAGTTATGGGGCAGTAACAGTACACTCTGCAAAACGTGTTTTTCAGCCCGAAATAAACGCGTTTTTTCAGACAACTGAATCCCCATGTAGCAGCAAGGCTCAGAAGAGCCCACACACTCAGATCTTAACCCCAGTGTGCTGAAAGTGTCAAAACATGTTTTTCAGCAGAAATAAACATGTTTCTGCAAGTTTGGTCAACCCCATGTAAGTTATGGGGCAGTAACAGTACACTTTTCAAAACGTGTTTTTCAGCCCGAAATAAACGCGTTTTTTCAGACAACTGAATCCCCATGTAGTAACAAGGCTCAGAAGAGCCCACACACTCAGATCTTAACCCCAGTGTGCTGAAAGTGTCAAAACATGTTTTTCAGCAGAAATAAACATGTTTCTGCAAGTTTGGTCAACCCCATGTAAGTTATGGGGCAGTAACAGTACACTTTTCAAAACGTGTTTTTCAGCCCGAAATAAACGCGTTTTTTCAAACAACTGAATCCCCATGTAGCAGCAAGGCTCAGAAGAGCCCACACACTCAGATCTTAACCCCAGTGTGCTGAAAGTGTCAAAACATGTTTTTCAGCAGAAATAAACATGTTTCTGCAAGTTTGGTCAACCCCATGTAAGTTATGGGGCAGTAACAGTACACTCTGCAAAACGTGTTTTTCAGCCCGAAATAAACGCGTTTTTTCAGACAACTGAATACCCATGTAGCAGCAAGGCTCAGAAGAGCCCACACACTCAGATCTTAACCCCAGTGTGCAGAAAGGGTCAAAACATGTTTTTCAGCAGAAATAAACATGTTTCTGCAAGTTTGGTCAACCCCATGTAAGTTATGGGGCAGTAACAGTACACTCTGCAAAACGTGTTTTTCAGCCCGAAATAAACGCGTTTTTTCAGACAACTGAATACCCATGTAGCAGCAAGGCTCAGAAGAGCCCACACACTCAGATCTTAACCCCAGTGTGCTGAAAGTGTCAAAACATGTTTTTCAGCAGAAATAAACATGTTTCTGCAAGTTTGGTCAACCCCATGTAAGTTATGGGGCAGTAACAGTACACTTTTCAAAACGTGTTTTTCAGCCCGAAATAAACGCGTTTTTTCAGACAACTGAATCCCCATGTAGCAACAAGGCTCAGAAGAGCCCACACACTCAGATCTTAACCCCAGTGTGCTGAAAGTGTCAAAACATGTTTTTCAGCAGAAATAAACATGTTTCTGCAAGTTTGGTCAACCCCATGTAAGTTATGGGGCAGTAACAGTACACTCTGCAAAACGTGTTTTTCAGCCCGAAATAAACGCGTTTTTTCAGACAACTGAATCCCCATGTAGCAGCAAGGCTCAGAAGAGCCCACACACTCAGATCTTAACCCCAGTGTGCTGAAAGTGTCAAAACATGTTTTTCAGCAGAAATAAACATGTTTCTGCAAGTTTGGTCAACCCCATGTAAGTTATGGGGCAGTAACAGTACACTTTTCAAAACGTGTTTTTCAGCCCGAAATAAACGCGTTTTTTCAGACAACTGAATACCCATGTAGCAGCAAGGCTCAGAAGAGCCCACACACTCAGATCTTAACCCCAGTGTGCAGAAAGGGTCAAAACGTGTTTTTCAGCAGAAATAAACATGTTTCTGCAAGTTTGGTCAACCCCATGTAAGTTATGGGGCAGTAACAGTACACTCTGCAAAACGTGTTTTTCAGCCCGAAATAAACGCGTTTTTTCAGACAACTGAATCCCCATGTAGCAACAAGGCTCAGAAGAGCCCACACACTCAGATCTTAACCCCAGTGTGCTGAAAGTGTCAAAACATGTTTTTCAGCAGAAATAAACATGTTTCTGCAAGTTTGGTCAACCCCATGTAAGTTATGGGGCAGTAACAGTACACTTTTCAAAACGTGTTTTTCAGCCCGAAATAAACGCGTTTTTTCAGACAACTGAATACCCATGTAGCAGCAAGGCTCAGAAGAGCCCACACACTCAGATCTTAACCCCAGTGTGCAGAAAGGGTCAAAACGTGTTTTTCAGCAGAAATAAACATGTTTCTGCAAGTTTGGTCAACCCCATGTAAGTTATGGGGCAGTAACAGTACACTCTGCAAAACGTGTTTTTCAGCCCGAAATAAACGCGTTTTTTCAGACAACTGAATCCCCATGTAGCAGCAAGGCTCAGAAGAGCCCACACACTCAGATCTTAACCCCAGTGTGCTGAAAGTGTCAAAACATGTTTTTCAGCAGAAATAAACATGTTTCTGCAAGTTTGGTCAACCCCATGTAAGTTATGGGGCAGTAACAGTACACTTTTCAAAACGTGTTTTTCAGCCCGAAATAAACGCGTTTTTTCAGACAACTGAATACCCATGTAGCAGCAAGGCTCAGAAGAGCACACACACTCAGATCTTAACCCCAGTGTGCAGAAAGGGTCAAAACGTGTTTTTCAGCAGAAATAAACATGTTTCTGCAAGTTTGGTCAACCCCATGTAAGTTATGGGGCAGTAACAGTACACTTTTCAAAACGTGTTTTTCAGCCCGAAATAAACGCGTTTTTTCAGACAACTGAATACCCATGTAGCAGCAAGGCTCAGAAGAGCCCACACACTCAGATCTTAACCCCAGTGTGCAGAAATGGTCAAAACGTGTTTTTCAGCAGAAATAAACATGTTTCTGCAAGTTTGGTCAACCCCATGTAAGTTATGGGGCAGTAACAGTACACTTTTCAAAACGTGTTTTTCAGCCCGAAATAAACGCGTTTTTTCAGACAACTGAATCCCCATGTAGCAGCAAGGCTCAGAAGAGCCCACACACTCAGATCTTAACCCCAGTGTGCTGAAAGTGTCAAAACATGTTTTTCAGCAGAAATAAACATGTTTCTGCAAGTTTGGTCAACCCCATGTAAGTTATGGGGCAGTAACAGTACACTTTTCAAAACGTGTTTTTCAGCCCGAAATAAACGCGTTTTTTCAGACAACTGAATACCCATGTAGCAGCAAGGCTCAGAAGAGCACACACACTCAGATCTTAACCCCAGTGTGCAGAAAGGGTCAAAACGTGTTTTTCAGCAGAAATAAACATGTTTCTGCAAGTTTGGTCAACCCCATGTAAGTTATGGGGCAGTAACAGTACACTTTTCAAAACGTGTTTTTCAGCCCGAAATAAACGCGTTTTTTCAGACAACTGAATACCCATGTAGCAGCAAGGCTCAGAAGAGCCCACACACTCAGATCTTAACCCCAGTGTGCAGAAATGGTCAAAACGTGTTTTTCAGCAGAAATAAACATGTTTCTGCAAGTTTGGTCAACCCCATGTAAGTTATGGGGCAGTAACAGTACACTTTTCAAAACGTGTTTTTCAGCCCGAAATAAACGCGTTTTTTCAGACAACTGAATCCCCATGTAGCAGCAAGGCTCAGAAGAGCCCACACACTCAGATCTTAACCCCAGTGTGCTGAAAGTGTCAAAACATGTTTTTCAGCAGAAATAAACATGTTTCTGCAAGTTTGGTCAACCCCATGTAAGTTATGGGGCAGTAACAGTACACTTTTCAAAACGTGTTTTTCAGCCCGAAATAAACGCGTTTTTTCAGACAACTGAATACCCATGTAGCAGCAAGGCTCAGAAGAGCCCACACACTCAGATCTTAACCCCAGTGTGCAGAAAGGGTCAAAACGTGTTTTTCAGCAGAAATAAACATGTTTCTGCAAGTTTGGTCAACCCCATGTAAGTTATGGGGCAGTAACAGTACACTTTTCAAAAGTGTCAAAACATGTTTTTCAGCAGAAATAAACATGTTTCTGCAAGTTTGGTCAACCCCATGTAAGTTATGGGGCAGTAACAGTACACTCTGCAAAACGTGTTTTTCAGCCCGAAATAAACGCGTTTTTTCAGACAACTGAATCCCCATGTAGCAGCAAGGCTCAGAAGAGCCCACACACTCAGATCTTAACCCCAGTGTGCAGAAAGGGTCAAAACGTGTTTTTCAGCAGAAATAAACATGTTTCTGCAAGTTTGGTCAACCCCATGTAAGTTATGGGGCAGTAACAGTACACTCTGCAAAACGTGTTTTTCAGCCCGAAATAAACGCTTTTTTCAGACAACTGAATCCCCATGTAGCAGCAAGGCTCAGAAGAGCCCACACACTCAGATCTTAACCCCAGTGTGCTGAAAGTGTCAAAACATGTTTTTCAGCAGAAATAAACATGTTTCTGCAAGTTTGGTCATCCCCATGTAAGTTATGGGGCAGTAACAGTACACTTTTCAAAACGTGTTTTTCAGCCCGAAATAAACGCGTTTTTTCAGACAACTGAATACCCATGTAGCAGCAAGGCTCAGAAGAGCCCACACACTCAGATCTTAACCCCAGTGTGCTGAAAGTGTCAAAACATGTTTTTCAGCAGAAATAAACATGTTTCTGCAAGTTTGGTCAACCCCATGTAAGTTATGGGGCAGTAACAGTACACTTTTCAAAACGTGTTTTTCAGACCGAAATAAACGCGTTTTTTCAGACAACTGAATACCCATGTAGCAGCAAGGCTCAGAAGAGCCCACACACTCAGATCTTAACCCCAGTGTGCTGAAAGTGTCAAAACATGTTTTTCAGCAGAAATAAACATGTTTCTGCAAGTTTGGTCAACCCCATGTAAGTTATGGGGCAGTAACAGTACACTCTGCAAAACGTGTTTTTCAGCCCGAAATAAACGCGTTTTTTCAGACAACTGAATCCCCATGTAGCAACAAGGCTCAGAAGAGCCCACACACTCAGATCTTAACCCCAGTGTGCTGAAAGTGTCAAAACATGTTTTTCAGCAGAAATAAACATGTTTCTGCAAGTTTAGTCAACCCCATGTAAGTTATGGGGCAGTAACAGTACACTTTTCAAAACGTGTTTTTCAGCCCGAAATAAACGCGTTTTTTCAGACAACTGAATCCCCATGTAGCAACAAGGCTCATAAGAGCCCACACACTCAGATCTTAACCCCAGTGTGCTGAAAGTGTCAAAACATGTTTTTCAGCAGAAATAAACATGTTTCTGCAAGTTTGGTCAACCCCATGTAAGTTATGGGGCAGTAACAGTACACTTTTCAAAACGTGTTTTTCAGCCCGAAATAAACGCGTTTTTTCAGACAACTGAATCCCCATGTAGCAACAAGGCTCAGAAGAGCCCACACACTCAGATCTTAACCCCAGTGTGCTGAAAGTGTCAAAACATGTCTTTCAGCAGAAATAAACATGTTTCTGCAAGTTTGGTCAACCCCATGTAAGTTATGGGGCAGTAACAGTACACTTTTCAAAACGTGTTTTTCAGCCCGAAATAAACGCGTTTTTTCAGACAACTGAATCCCCATGTAGCAACAAGGCTCAGAAGAGCCCACACACTCAGATCTTAACCCCAGTGTGCTGAAAGTGTCAAAACATGTTTTTCAGCAGAAATAAACATGTTTCTGCAAGTTTGGTCAACCCCATGTAAGTTATGGGGCAGTAACAGTACACTTTTCAAAACGTGTTTTTCAGCCCGAAATAAACGCGTTTTTTCAGACAACTGAATACCCATGTAGCAGCAAGGCTCAGAAGAGCCCACACACTCAGATCTTAACCCCAGTGTGCAGAAAGGGTCAAAACGTGTTTTTCAGCAGAAATAAACATGTTTCTGCAAGTTTGGTCAACCCCATGTAAGTTATGGGGCAGTAACAGTACACTCTGCAAAACGTGTTTTTCAGCCCGAAATAAACGCGTTTTTTCAGACAACTGAATCCCCATGTAGCAGCAAGGCTCAGAAGAGCCCACACACTCAGATCTTAACCCCAGTGTGCTGAAAGTGTCAAAACATGTTTTTCAGCAGAAATAAACATGTTTCTGCAAGTTTGGTCAACCCCATGTAAGTTATGGGGCAGTAACAGTACACTTTTCAAAACGTGTTTTTCAGCCCGAAATAAACGCGTTTTTTCAGACAACTGAATCCCCATGTAGCAGCAGGGCTCAGAAGAGCCCACACACTCAGATCTTAACCCCAGTGTGCTGAAAGTGTCAAAACATGTTTTTCAGCAGAAATAAACATGTTTCTGCAAGTTTGGTCAACCCCATGTAAGTTATGGGGCAGTAACAGTACACTTTTCAAAACGTGTTTTTCAGCCCGAAATAAACGCGTTTTTTCAGACAACTGAATACCCATGTAGCAGCAAGGCTCAGAAGAGCCCACACACTCAGATCTTAACCCCAGTGTGCAGAAAGGGTCAAAACGTGTTTTTCAGCAGAAATAAACATGTTTCTACAAGTTTGGTCAACCCCATGTAAGTTATGGGGCAGTAACAGTACACTCTGCAAAACGTGTTTTTCAGCCCGAAATAAACGCGTTTTTTCAGACAACTGAATCCCCATGTAGCAGCAAGGCTCAGAAGAGCCCACACACTCAGATCTTAACCCCAGTGTGCTGAAAGTGTCAAAACATGTTTTTCAGCAGAAATAAACATGTTTCTGCAAGTTTGGTCAACCCCATGTAAGTTATGGGGCAGTAACAGTACACTTTTCAAAACGTGTTTTTCAGCCCGAAATAAACGCGTTTTTTCAGACAAATGAATCCCCATGTAGCAACAAGGCTCAGAAGAGCCCACACACTCAGATCTTAACCCCAGTGTGCTGAAAGTGTCAAAACATGTTTTTCAGCAGAAATAAACATGTTTCTGCAAGTTTGGTCAACCCCATGTAAGTTATGGGGCAGTAACAGTACACTCTGCAAAACGTGTTTTTCAGCCCGAAATAAACGCGTTTTTTCAGACAACTGAATCCCCATGTAGCAGCAAGGCTCAGAAGAGCCCACACACTCAGATCTTAACCCCAGTGTGCAGAAAGGTTCAAAACATGTTTTTCAGCAGAAATAAACATGTTTCTGCAAGTTTGGTCATCCCCATGTAAGTTATGGGGCAGTAACAGTACACTTTTCAAAACGTGTTTTTCAGCCCGAAATAAACGCGTTTTTTCAGACAACTGAATACCCATGTAGCAGCAAGGCTCAGAAGAGCCCACACACTCAGATCTTAACCCCAGTGTGCTGAAAGTGTCAAAACATGTTTTTCAGCAGAAATAAACATGTTTCTGCAAGTTTGGTCAACCCCATGTAAGTTATGGGGCAGTAACAGTACACTTGTCAAAACGTGTTTTTCAGCCCGAAATAAACGCGTTTTTTCAGACAACTGAATCCCCATGTAGCAACAAGGCTCAGAAGAGCCCACACACTCAGATCTTAACCCCAGTGTGCTGAAAGTGTCAAAACATGTTTTTCAGCAGAAATAAACATGTTTCTGCAAGTTTGGTCAACCCCATGTAAGTTATGGGGCAGTAACAGTACACTTTTCAAAACGTGTTTTTCAGCCCGAAATAAACGCGTTTTTTCAGACAACTGAATACCCATGTAGCAGCAAGGCTCAGAAGAGCCCACACACTCAGATCTTAACCCCAGTGTGCAGAAAGGGTCAAAACGTGTTTTTCAGCAGAAATAAACATGTTTCTGCAAGTTTGGTCAACCCCATGTAAGTTATGGGGCAGTAACAGTACACTTTTCAAAACGTGTTTTTCAGCCCGAAATAAACGCGTTTTTTCAGACAACTGAATACCCATGTAGCAGCAAGGCTCAGAAGAGCCCACACACTCAGATCTTAACCCCAGTGTGCAGAAAGGGTCAAAACGTGTTTTTCAGCAGAAATAAACATGTTTCTGCAAGTTTGGTCAACCCCATGTAAGTTATGGGGCAGTAACAGTACACTCTGCAAAACGTGTTTTTCAGCCCGAAATAAACGCGTTTTTTCAGACAACTGAATACCCATGTAGCAGCAAGGCTCAGAAGAGCCCACACACTCAGATCTTAACCCCAGTGTGCTGAAAGTGTCAAAACATGTTTTTCAGCAGAAATAAACATGTTTCTGCAAGTTTGGTCAACCCCATGTAAGTTATGGGGCAGTAACAGTACACTTTTCAAAACGTGTTTTTCAGCCCGAAATAAACGCGTTTTTTCAGACAACTGAATACCCATGTAGCAACAAGGCTCAGAAGAGCCCACACACTCAGATCTTAACCCCAGTGTGCTGAAAGTGTCAAAACATGTTTTTCAGCAGAAATAAACATGTTTCTGCAAGTTTGGTCAACCCCATGTAAGTTATGGGGCAGTAACAGTACACTTTTCAAAACGTGTTTTTCAGCCCGAAATAAACGCGTTTTTTCAGACAACTGAATACCCATGTAGCAGCAAGGCTCAGAAGAGCCCACACACTCAGATCTTAACCCCAGTGTGCAGAAAGGGTCAAAACGTGTTTTTCAGCAGAAATAAACATGTTTCTGCAAGTTTGGTCAACCCCATGTAAGTTATGGGGCAGTAACAGTACACTTTTCAAAACGTGTTTTTCAGCCCGAAATAAACGCGTTTTTTCAGACAACTGAATACCCATGTAGCAGCAAGGCTCAGAAGAGCCCACACACTCAGATCTTAACCCCAGTGTGCAGAAAGGGTCAAAACGTGTTTTTCAGCAGAAATAAACATGTTTCTGCAAGTTTGGTCAACCCCATGTAAGTTATGGGGCAGTAACAGTACACTCTGCAAAACGTGTTTTTCAGCCCGAAATAAACGCGTTTTTTCAGACAACTGAATACCCATGTAGCAGCAAGGCTCAGAAGAGCCCACACACTCAGATCTTAACCCCAGTGTGCTGAAAGTGTCAAAACATGTTTTTCAGCAGAAATAAACATGTTTCTGCAAGTTTGGTCAACCCCATGTAAGTTATGGGGCAGTAACAGTACACTTTTCAAAACGTGTTTTTCAGCCCGAAATAAACGCGTTTTTTCAGACAACTGAATACCCATGTAGCAGCAAGGCTCAGAAGAGCCCACACACTCAGATCTTAACCCCAGTGTGCAGAAAGGGTCAAAACGTGTTTTTCAGCAGAAATAAACATGTTTCTGCAAGTTTGGTCAACCCCATGTAAGTTATGGGGCAGTAACAGTACACTCTGCAAAACGTGTTTTTCAGCCCGAAATAAACGCGTTTTTTCAGACAACTGAATCCCCATGTAGCAGCAAGGCTCAGAAGAGCCCACACACTCAGATCTTAACCCCAGTGTGCTGAAAGTGTCAAAACATGTTTTTCAGCAGAAATAAACATGTTTCTGCAAGTTTGGTCAACCCCATGTAAGTTATGGGGCAGTAACAGTACACTTTTCAAAACGTGTTTTTCAGCCCGAAATAAACGCGTTTTTTCAGACAACTGAATCCCCATGTAGCAACAAGGCTCAGAAGAGCCCACACACTCAGATCTTAACCCCAGTGTGCTGAAAGTGTCAAAACATGTTTTTCAGCAGAAATAAACATGTTTCTGCAAGTTTGGTCAACCCCATGTAAGTTATGGGGCAGTAACAGTACACTTTTCAAAACGTGTTTTTCAGCCCGAAATAAACGCGTTTTTTCAGACAACTGAATCCCCATGTAGCAACAAGGCTCAGAAGAGCCCACACACTCAGATCTTAACCCCAGTGTGCTGAAAGTGTCAAAACATGTTTTTCAGCAGAAATAAACATGTTTCTGCAAGTTTGGTCAACCCCATGTAAGTTATGGGGCAGTAACAGTACACTTTTCAAAACGTGTTTTTCAGCCCGAAATAAACGCGTTTTTTCAGACAACTGAATCCCCATGTAGCAACAAGGCTCAGAAGAGCCCACACACTCAGATCTTAACCCCAGTGTGCTGAAAGTGTCAAAACATGTTTTTCAGCAGAAATAAACATGTTTCTGCAAGTTTGGTCAACCCCATGTAAGTTATGGGGCAGTAACAGTACACTTTTCAAAACGTGTTTTTCAGCCCGAAATAAACGCGTTTTTTCAGACAACTGAATACCCATGTAGCAGCAAGGCTCAGAAGAGCCCACACACTCAGATCTTAACCCCAGTGTGCAGAAAGGGTCAAAACGTGTTTTTCAGCAGAAATAAACATGTTTCTGCAAGTTTGGTCAACCCCATGTAAGTTATGGGGCAGTAACAGTACACTTTTCAAAACGTGTTTTTCAGCCCGAAATAAACGCGTTTTTTCAGACAACTGAATACCCATGTAGCAGCAAGGCTCAGAAGAGCCCACACACTCAGATCTTAACCCCAGTGTGCAGAAAGGGTCAAAACGTGTTTTTCAGCAGAAATAAACATGTTTCTGCAAGTTTGGTCAACCCCATGTAAGTTATGGGGCAGTAACAGTACACTCTGCAAAACGTGTTTTTCAGCCCGAAATAAACGCGTTTTTTCAGACAACTGAATCCCCATGTAGCAGCAAGGCTCAGAAGAGCCCACACACTCAGATCTTAACCCCAGTGTGCTGAAAGTGTCAAAACATGTTTTTCAGCAGAAATAAACATGTTTCTGCAAGTTTGGTCAACCCCATGTAAGTTATGGGGCAGTAACAGTACACTTTTCAAAACGTGTTTTTCAGCCCGAAATAAACGCGTTTTTTCAGACAACTGAATCCCCATGTAGCAACAAGGCTCAGAAGAGCCCACACACTCAGATCTTAACCCCAGTGTGCTGAAAGTGTCAAAACATGTTTTTCAGCAGAAATAAACATGTTTCTGCAAGTTTGGTCAACCCCATGTAAGTTATGGGGCAGTAACAGTACACTTGTCAAAACGTGTTTTTCAGCCCGAAATAAACGCGTTTTTTCAGACAACTGAATCCCCATGTAGCAACAAGGCTCAGAAGAGCCCACACACTCAGATCTTAACCCCAGTGTGCTGAAAGTGTCAAAACATGTTTTTCAGCAGAAATAAACATGTTTCTGCAAGTTTGGTCAACCCCATGTAAGTTATGGGGCAGTAACAGTACACTTTTCAAAACGTGTTTTTCAGCCCGAAATAAACGCGTTTTTTCAGACAACTGAATACCCATGTAGCAGCAAGGCTCAGAAGAGCCCACACACTCAGATCTTAACCCCAGTGTGCAGAAAGGGTCAAAACGTGTTTTTCAGCAGAAATAAACATGTTTCTGCAAGTTTGGTCAACCCCATGTAAGTTATGGGGCAGTAACAGTACACTTTTCAAAACGTGTTTTTCAGCCCGAAATAAACGCGTTTTTTCAGACAACTGAATACCCATGTAGCAGCAAGGCTCAGAAGAGCCCACACACTCAGATCTTAACCCCAGTGTGCAGAAAGGGTCAAAACGTGTTTTTCAGCAGAAATAAACATGTTTCTGCAAGTTTGGTCAACCCCATGTAAGTTATGGGGCAGTAACAGTACACTCTGCAAAACGTGTTTTTCAGCCCGAAATAAACGCGTTTTTTCAGACAACTGAATACCCATGTAGCAGCAAGGCTCAGAAGAGCCCACACACTCAGATCTTAACCCCAGTGTGCTGAAAGTGTCAAAACATGTTTTTCAGCAGAAATAAACATGTTTCTGCAAGTTTGGTCAACCCCATGTAAGTTATGGGGCAGTAACAGTACACTTTTCAAAACGTGTTTTTCAGCCCGAAATAAACGCGTTTTTTCAGACAACTGAATACCCATGTAGCAGCAAGGCTCAGAAGAGCCCACACACTCAGATCTTAACCCCAGTGTGCTGAAAGTGTCAAAACATGTTTTTCAGCAGAAATAAACATGTTTCTGCAAGTTTGGTCAACCCCATGTAAGTTATGGGGCAGTAACAGTACACTCTGCAAAACGTGTTTTTCAGCCCGAAAAAAACGCGTTTTTTCAGACAACTGAATCCCCATGTAGCAGCAAGGCTCAGAAGAGCCCACACATTCAGATCTTAACCCCAGTGTGCTGAAAGTGTCAAAACATGTTTTTCAGCAGAAATAAACATGTTTCTGCAAGTTTGGTCAACCCCATGTAAGTTATGGGGCAGTAACAGTACACTTTTCAAAACGTGTTTTTCAGCCCGAAATAAACGCGTTTTTTCAGACAACTGAATCCCCATGTAGCAACAAGGCTCAGAAGAGCCCACACACTCAGATCTTAACCCCAGTGTGCTGAAAGTGTCAAAACATGTTTTTCAGCAGAAATAAACATGTTTCTGCAAGTTTGGTCAACCCCATGTAAGTTATGGGGCAGTAACAGTACACTTTTCAAAACGTGTTTTTCAGCCCGAAATAAACGCGTTTTTTCAGACAACTGAAACCCCATGTAGCAACAAGGCTCAGAAGAGCCCACACACTCAGATCTTAACCCCAGTGTGCTGAAAGTGTCAAAACATGTTTTTCAGCAGAAATAAACATGTTTCTGCAAGTTTGGTCAACCCCATGTAAGTTATGGGGCAGTAACAGTACACTCTGCAAAACGTGTTTTTCAGCCCGAAATAAACGCGTTTTTTCAGACAACTGAATCCCCATGTAGCAGCAAGGCTCAGAAGAGCCCACACACTCAGATCTTAACCCCAGTGTGCTGAAAGTGTCAAAACATGTTTTTCAGCAGAAATAAACATGTTTCTGCAAGTTTGGTCAACCCCATGTAAGTTATGGGGCAGTAACAGTACACTTTTCAAAACGTGTTTTTCAGCCCGAAATAAACGCGTTTTTTCAGACAACTGAATCCCCATGTAGCAACAAGGCTCAGAAGAGCCCACACACTCAGATCTTAACCCCAGTGTGCTGAAAGTGTCAAAACATGTTTTTCAGCAGAAATAAACATGTTTCTGCAAGTTTGGTCAACCCCATGTAAGTTATGGGGCAGTAACAGTACACTCTGCAAAACGTGTTTTTCAGCCCGAAATAAACGCGTTTTTTCAGACAACTGAATCCCCATGTAGCAGCAAGGCTCAGAAGAGCCCACACACTCAGATCTTAACCCCAGTGTGCTGAAAGTGTCAAAACATGTTTTTCAGCAGAAATAAACATGTTTCTGCAAGTTTGGTCAACCCCATGTAAGTTATGGGGCAGTAACAGTACACTTTTCAAAACGTGTTTTTCAGCCCGAAATAAACGCGTTTTTTCAGACAACTGAATCCCCATGTAGCAACAAGGCTCAGAAGAGCCCACACACTCAGATCTTAACCCCAGTGTGCTGAAAGTGTCAAAACATGTTTTTCAGCAGAAATAAACATGTTTCTGCAAGTTTGGTCAACCCCATGTAAGTTATGGGGCAGTAACAGTACACTTTTCAAAACGTGTTTTTCAGCCCGAAATAAACGCGTTTTTTCAGACAACTGAATCCCCATGTAGCAACAAGGCTCAGAAGAGCCCACACACTCAGATCTTAACCCCAGTGTGCTGAAAGTGTCAAAACATGTTTTTCAGCAGAAATAAACATGTTTCTGCAAGTTTGGTCAACCCCATGTAAGTTATGGGGCAGTAACAGTACACTTTTCAAAACGTGTTTTTCAGCCCGAAATAAACGCGTTTTTTCAGACAACTGAATACCCATGTAGCAGCAAGGCTCAGAAGAGCCCACACACTCAGATCTTAACCCCAGTGTGCAGAAAGGGTCAAAACGTGTTTTTCAGCAGAAATAAACATGTTTCTGCAAGTTTGGTCAACCCCATGTAAGTTATGGGGCAGTAACAGTACACTTTTCAAAACGTGTTTTTCAGCCCGAAATAAACGCGTTTTTTCAGACAACTGAATACCCATGTAGCAGCAAGGCTCAGAAGAGCCCACACACTCAGATCTTAACCCCAGTGTGCTGAAAGTGTCAAAACAAGTTTTTCAGCAGAAATAAACATGTTTCTGCAAGTTTGGTCAACCCCATGTAAGTTATGGGGCAGTAACAGTACACTCTGCAAAACGTGTTTTTTAGCCCGAAATAAACGCGTTTTTTCAGACAACTGAATCCCCATGTAGCAGCAAGGCTCAGAAGAGCCCACACACTCAGATCTTAACCCCAGTGTGCTGAAAGTGTCAAAACATGTTTTTCAGCAGAAATAAACATGTTTCTGCAAGTTTGGTCAACCCCATGTAAGTTATGGGGCAGTAACAGTACACTTTTCAAAACGTGTTTTTCAGCCCGAAATAAACGCGTTTTTTCAGACAACTGAATCCCCATGTAGCAACAAGGCTCAGAAGAGCCCACACACTCAGATCTTAACCCCAGTGTGCTGAAAGTGTCAAAACATGTTTTTCAGCAGAAATAAACATGTTTCTGCAAGTTTGGTCAACCCCATGTAAGTTATGGGGCAGTAACAGTACACTTTTCAAAACGTGTTTTTCAGCCCGAAATAAACGCGTTTTTTCAGACAACTGAATCCCCATGTAGCAACAAGGCTCAGAAGAGCCCACACACTCAGATCTTAACCCCAGTGTGCTGAAAGTGTCAAAACATGTTTTTCAGCAGAAATAAACATGTTTCTGCAAGTTTGGTCAACCCCATGTAAGTTATGGGGCAGTAACAGTACACTTTTCAAAACGTGTTTTTCAGCCCGAAATAAACGCGTTTTTTCAGACAACTGAATACCCATGTAGCAGCAAGGCTCAGAAGAGCCCACACACTCAGATCTTAACCCCAGTGTGCAGAAAGGGTCAAAACGTGTTTTTCAGCAGAAATAAACATGTTTCTGCAAGTTTGGTCAACCCCATGTAAGTTATGGGGCAGTAACAGTACACTTTTCAAAACGTGTTTTTCAGCCCGAAATAAACGCGTTTTTTCAGACAACTGAATACCCATGTAGCAGCAAGGCTCAGAAGAGCCCACACACTCAGATCTTAACCCCAGTGTGCAGAAAGGGTCAAAACGTGTTTTTCAGCAGAAATAAACATGTTTCTGCAAGTTTGGTCAACCCCATGTAAGTTATGGGGCAGTAACAGTACACTCTGCAAAACGTGTTTTTTAGCCCGAAATAAACGCGTTTTTTCAGACAACTGAATCCCCATGTAGCAGCAAGGCTCAGAAGAGCCCACACACTCAGATCTTAACCCCAGTGTGCTGAAAGTGTCAAAACATGTTTTTCAGCAGAAATAAACATGTTTCTGCAAGTTTGGTCAACCCCATGTAAGTTATGGGGCAGTAACAGTACACTTTTCAAAACGTGTTTTTCAGCCCGAAATAAACGCGTTTTTTCAGACAACTGAATCCCCATGTAGCAACAAGGCTCAGAAGAGCCCACACACTCAGATCTTAACCCCAGTGTGCTGAAAGTGTCAAAACATGTTTTTCAGCAGAAATAAACATGTTTCTGCAAGTTTGGTCAACCCCATGTAAGTTATGGGGCAGTAACAGTACACTTTTCAAAACGTGTTTTTCAGCCCGAAATAAACGCGTTTTTTCAGACAACTGAATCCCCATGTAGCAACAAGGCTCAGAAGAGCCCACACACTCAGATCTTAACCCCAGTGTGCTGAAAGTGTCAAAACATGTTTTTCAGCAGAAATAAACATGTTTCTGCAAGTTTGGTCAACCCCATGTAAGTTATGGGGCAGTAACAGTACACTTTTCAAAACGTGTTTTTCAGCCCGAAATAAACGCGTTTTTTCAGACAACTGAATACCCATGTAGCAGCAAGGCTCAGAAGAGCCCACACACTCAGATCTTAACCCCAGTGTGCAGAAAGGGTCAAAACGTGTTTTTCAGCAGAAATAAACATGTTTCTGCAAGTTTGGTCAACCCCATGTAAGTTATGGGGCAGTAACAGTACACTTTTCAAAACGTGTTTTTCAGCCCGAAATAAACGCGTTTTTTCAGACAACTGAATACCCATGTAGCAGCAAGGCTCAGAAGAGCCCACACACTCAGATCTTAACCCCAGTGTGCAGAAAGGGTCAAAACGTGTTTTTCAGCAGAAATAAACATGTTTCTGCAAGTTTGGTCAACCCCATGTAAGTTATGGGGCAGTAACAGTACACTCTGCAAAACGTGTTTTTCAGCCCGAAATAAACGCGTTTTTTCAGACAACTGAATCCCCATGTAGCAGCAAGGCTCAGAAGAGCCCACACACTCAGATCTTAACCCCAGTGTGCTGAAAGTGTCAAAACATGTTTTTCAGCAGAAATAAACATGTTTCTGCAAGTTTGGTCAACCCCATGTAAGTTATGGGGCAGTAACAGTACACTTTTCAAAACGTGTTTTTCAGCCCGAAATAAACGCGTTTTTTCAGACAACTGAATACCCATGTAGCAGCAAGGCTCAGAAGAGCCCACACACTCAGATCTTAACCCCAGTGTGCTGAAAGTGTCAAAACAAGTTTTTCAGCAGAAATAAACATGTTTCTGCAAGTTTGGTCAACCCCATGTAAGTTATGGGGCAGTAACAGTACACTCTGCAAAACGTGTTTTTTAGCCCGAAATAAACGCGTTTTTTCAGACAACTGAATCCCCATGTAGCAGCAAGGCTCAGAAGAGCCCACACACTCAGATCTTAACCCCAGTGTGCTGAAAGTGTCAAAACATGTTTTTCAGCAGAAATAAACATGTTTCTGCAAGTTTGGTCAACCCCATGTAAGTTATGGGGCAGTAACAGTACACTTTTCAAAACGTGTTTTTCAGCCCGAAATAAACGCGTTTTTTCAGACAACTGAATCCCCATGTAGCAACAAGGCTCAGAAGAGCCCACACACTCAGATCTTAACCCCAGTGTGCTGAAAGTGTCAAAACATGTTTTTCAGCAGAAATAAACATGTTTCTGCAAGTTTGGTCAACCCCATGTAAGTTATGGGGCAGTAACAGTACACTTTTCAAAACGTGTTTTTCAGCCCGAAATAAACGCGTTTTTTCAGACAACTGAATCCCCATGTAGCAACAAGGCTCAGAAGAGCCCACACACTCAGATCTTAACCCCAGTGTGCTGAAAGTGTCAAAACATGTTTTTCAGCAGAAATAAACATGTTTCTGCAAGTTTGGTCAACCCCATGTAAGTTATGGGGCAGTAACAGTACACTTTTCAAAACGTGTTTTTCAGCCCGAAATAAACGCGTTTTTTCAGACAACTGAATACCCATGTAGCAGCAAGGCTCAGAAGAGCCCACACACTCAGATCTTAACCCCAGTGTGCAGAAAGGGTCAAAACGTGTTTTTCAGCAGAAATAAACATGTTTCTGCAAGTTTGGTCAACCCCATGTAAGTTATGGGGCAGTAACAGTACACTTTTCAAAACGTGTTTTTCAGCCCGAAATAAACGCGTTTTTTCAGACAACTGAATACCCATGTAGCAGCAAGGCTCAGAAGAGCCCACACACTCAGATCTTAACCCCAGTGTGCAGAAAGGGTCAAAACGTGTTTTTCAGCAGAAATAAACATGTTTCTGCAAGTTTGGTCAACCCCATGTAAGTTATGGGGCAGTAACAGTACACTCTGCAAAACGTGTTTTTCAGCCCGAAATAAACGCGTTTTTTCAGACAACTGAATCCCCATGTAGCAGCAAGGCTCAGAAGAGCCCACACACTCAGATCTTAACCCCAGTGTGCTGAAAGTGTCAAAACATGTTTTTCAGCAGAAATAAACATGTTTCTGCAAGTTTGGTCAACCCCATGTAAGTTATGGGGCAGTAACAGTACACTTTTCAAAACGTGTTTTTCAGCCCGAAATAAACGCGTTTTTTCAGACAACTGAATACCCATGTAGCAGCAAGGCTCAGAAGAGCCCACACACTCAGATCTTAACCCCAGTGTGCTGAAAGTGTCAAAACAAGTTTTTCAGCAGAAATAAACGTTTCTGCAAGTTTGGTCAACCCCATGTAAGTTATGGGGCAGTAACAGTACACTCTGCAAAACGTGTTTTTTAGCCCGAAATAAACGCGTTTTTTCAGACAACTGAATCCCCATGTAGCAGCAAGGCTCAGAAGAGCCCACACACTCAGATCTTAACCCCAGTGTGCTGAAAGTGTCAAAACATGTTTTTCAGCAGAAATAAACATGTTTCTGCAAGTTTGGTCAACCCCATGTAAGTTATGGGGCAGTAACAGTACACTTTTCAAAACGTGTTTTTCAGCCCGAAATAAACGCGTTTTTTCAGACAACTGAATCCCCATGTAGCAACAAGGCTCAGAAGAGCCCACACACTCAGATCTTAACCCCAGTGTGCTGAAAGTGTCAAAACATGTTTTTCAGCAGAAATAAACATGTTTCTGCAAGTTTGGTCAACCCCATGTAAGTTATGGGGCAGTAACAGTACACTTTTCAAAACGTGTTTTTCAGCCCGAAATAAACGCGTTTTTTCAGACAACTGAATCCCCATGTAGCAACAAGGCTCAGAAGAGCCCACACACTCAGATCTTAACCCCAGTGTGCTGAAAGTGTCAAAACATGTTTTTCAGCAGAAATAAACATGTTTCTGCAAGTTTGGTCAACCCCATGTAAGTTATGGGGCAGTAACAGTACACTTTTCAAAACGTGTTTTTCAGCCCGAAATAAACGCGTTTTTTCAGACAACTGAATACCCATGTAGCAGCAAGGCTCAGAAGAGCCCACACACTCAGATCTTAACCCCAGTGTGCAGAAAGGGTCAAAACGTGTTTTTCAGCAGAAATAAACATGTTTCTGCAAGTTTGGTCAACCCCATGTAAGTTATGGGGCAGTAACAGTACACTTTTCAAAACGTGTTTTTCAGCCCGAAATAAACGCGTTTTTTCAGAC
>NW_027168401.1:20000-30008 GCF_040954835.1 Lepisosteus oculatus | reverse complement strand
ACGCTGCTCCCCCTCTCTCTTGCCTGCCTGGCTGCCTTCCTGCCAGTCCCGGGCGGGGGCCCTGCTCTTTGATCTTCTGTCAACGGCCCGACAACGACCGCAGCCGCAGGGGGCGCCAGCCGCCCGGCCTCCTTAGCTTAGGCCCCTCCCACCGGCAGCAGCTGTGCCCAACCGGCTGCGAGCGAAAGCCGAGCGCCAGCACCTGCGGGCAGAGGCAAGGGGCAGCTCTCTCTCCGGAGGGAGGGACGGGGACGCGCGCACGCACACACACACGCCTGCCTGCCGAAAAAAAAAGAAAGAAAAGGTGGATATACTAAGTTTTTGGGAGGGAAAACGCCCAGCTGTCGAAAGGGGCCCGCCTGCAGGGACGGGGACGGACACACGCAAGCAAGCAAGCAAGCAAGCAAGCAAGCCAGCAAGCCAGCAAGCCAGCAAGCCAGCAAGCCAGCAAGCCAGCAAGCAAGCCACGCCTGCCTCCCTGGGAAAAGGCTGAAAAACCTAAGTTTTTTGGAGGGAAAACGCACGGGAGCCGAAAAGGGGGCCGGCCTGCTTGCCCAGAGAGTCGAGACGCGGGAGAGCGCACAGAGGGAGCACGGGAACGGAGAGGGCGAGAGAGAGACGGACACAGAGACACACAGATGGACGAGGGACGAGGGACGAGACCCGAGAAGAAGGAGCTCCAGTCCGCTTCGCTCGCTACGTCTGTCTTTTCACCGCTGAGAGAAGGTGGTGCACCGCTCCCGGAGGCGCTGCAATACCGGGCCGATGCGTGGAGAGGACGGAGCAAGCTCCTGATCCAGCTCCCTGTTCCAAAAATCCGTTTAATATGTGGTCCCCCGATGGGGGACGTATCAGATATTAAACTGATAAGAACAGATACTACACTTGATCTTAGCCAAAAGGCCGAGAAGCGATGCCCACAAAGGCGCGGAGCGACGCGCGGGCGTTCCGCTGGCGCACAGTGGCGCAGGCCGACTCCTCTGGAGCCCGGGACCCGCGCGGCTGCCGGCCTCCCTGCAGCCAGAGGCCTCGAAGCGGGACGCTGCTCCCCCTCTCTCTTGCCTGCCTGGCTGCCTTCCTGCCAGTCCCGGGCGGGGGCCCTGCTCTTTGATCTTCTGTCAACGGCCCGACAACGACCGCAGCCGCAGGGGGCGCCAGCCGCCCGGCCTCCTTAGCTTAGGCCCCTCCCACCGGCAGCAGCTGTGCCCAACCGGCTGCGAGCGAAAGCCGAGCGCCAGCACCTGCGGGCAGAGGCAAGGGGCAGCTCTCTCTCCGGAGGGAGGGACGGGGACGCGCGCACGCACACACACACGCCTGCCTGCCGAAAAAAAAAGAAAGAAAAGGTGGATATACTAAGTTTTTGGGAGGGAAAACGCCCAGCTGTCGAAAGGGGCCCGCCTGCAGGGACGGGGACGGACACACGCAAGCAAGCAAGCAAGCAAGCAAGCAAGCCAGCAAGCCAGCAAGCCAGCAAGCCAGCAAGCCAGCAAGCCAGCAAGCAAGCCACGCCTGCCTCCCTGGGAAAAGGCTGAAAAACCTAAGTTTTTTGGAGGGAAAACGCACGGGAGCCGAAAAGGGGGCCGGCCTGCTTGCCCAGAGAGTCGAGACGCGGGAGAGCGCACAGAGGGAGCACGGGAACGGAGAGGGCGAGAGAGAGACGGACACAGAGACACACAGATGGACGAGGGACGAGGGACGAGACCCGAGAAGAAGGAGCTCCAGTCCGCTTCGCTCGCTACGTCTGTCTTTTCACCGCTGAGAGAAGGTGGTGCACCGCTCCCGGAGGCGCTGCAATACCGGGCCGATGCGTGGAGAGGACGGAGCAAGCTCCTGATCCAGCTCCCTGTTCCAAAAATCCGTTTAATATGTGGTCCCCCGATGGGGGACGTATCAGATATTAAACTGATAAGAACAGATACTACACTTGATCTTAGCCAAAAGGCCGAGAAGCGATGCCCACAAAGGCGCGGAGCGACGCGCGGGCGTTCCGCTGGCGCACAGTGGCGCAGGCCGACTCCTCTGGAGCCCGGGACCCGCGCGGCTGCCGGCCTCCCTGCAGCCAGAGGCCTCGAAGCGGGACGCTGCTCCCCCTCTCTCTTGCCTGCCTGGCTGCCTTCCTGCCAGTCCCGGGCGGGGGCCCTGCTCTTTGATCTTCTGTCAACGGCCCGACAACGACCGCAGCCGCAGGGGGCGCCAGCCGCCCGGCCTCCTTAGCTTAGGCCCCTCCCACCGGCAGCAGCTGTGCCCAACCGGCTGCGAGCGAAAGCCGAGCGCCAGCACCTGCGGGCAGAGGCAAGGGGCAGCTCTCTCTCCGGAGGGAGGGACGGGGACGCGCGCACGCACACACACACGCCTGCCTGCCGAAAAAAAAAGAAAGAAAAGGTGGATATACTAAGTTTTTGGGAGGGAAAACGCCCAGCTGTCGAAAGGGGCCCGCCTGCAGGGACGGGGACGGACACACGCAAGCAAGCAAGCAAGCAAGCAAGCAAGCCAGCAAGCCAGCAAGCCAGCAAGCCAGCAAGCCAGCAAGCCAGCAAGCAAGCCACGCCTGCCTCCCTGGGAAAAGGCTGAAAAACCTAAGTTTTTTGGAGGGAAAACGCACGGGAGCCGAAAAGGGGGCCGGCCTGCTTGCCCAGAGAGTCGAGACGCGGGAGAGCGCACAGAGGGAGCACGGGAACGGAGAGGGCGAGAGAGAGACGGACACAGAGACACACAGATGGACGAGGGACGAGGGACGAGACCCGAGAAGAAGGAGCTCCAGTCCGCTTCGCTCGCTACGTCTGTCTTTTCACCGCTGAGAGAAGGTGGTGCACCGCTCCCGGAGGCGCTGCAATACCGGGCCGATGCGTGGAGAGGACGGAGCAAGCTCCTGATCCAGCTCCCTGTTCCAAAAATCCGTTTAATATGTGGTCCCCCGATGGGGGACGTATCAGATATTAAACTGATAAGAACAGATACTACACTTGATCTTAGCCAAAAGGCCGAGAAGCGATGCCCACAAAGGCGCGGAGCGACGCGCGGGCGTTCCGCTGGCGCACAGTGGCGCAGGCCGACTCCTCTGGAGCCCGGGACCCGCGCGGCTGCCGGCCTCCCTGCAGCCAGAGGCCTCGAAGCGGGACGCTGCTCCCCCTCTCTCTTGCCTGCCTGGCTGCCTTCCTGCCAGTCCCGGGCGGGGGCCCTGCTCTTTGATCTTCTGTCAACGGCCCGACAACGACCGCAGCCGCAGGGGGCGCCAGCCGCCCGGCCTCCTTAGCTTAGGCCCCTCCCACCGGCAGCAGCTGTGCCCAACCGGCTGCGAGCGAAAGCCGAGCGCCAGCACCTGCGGGCAGAGGCAAGGGGCAGCTCTCTCTCCGGAGGGAGGGACGGGGACGCGCGCACGCACACACACACGCCTGCCTGCCGAAAAAAAAAGAAAGAAAAGGTGGATATACTAAGTTTTTGGGAGGGAAAACGCCCAGCTGTCGAAAGGGGCCCGCCTGCAGGGACGGGGACGGACACACGCAAGCAAGCAAGCAAGCAAGCAAGCAAGCCAGCAAGCCAGCAAGCCAGCAAGCCAGCAAGCCAGCAAGCCAGCAAGCAAGCCACGCCTGCCTCCCTGGGAAAAGGCTGAAAAACCTAAGTTTTTTGGAGGGAAAACGCACGGGAGCCGAAAAGGGGGCCGGCCTGCTTGCCCAGAGAGTCGAGACGCGGGAGAGCGCACAGAGGGAGCACGGGAACGGAGAGGGCGAGAGAGAGACGGACACAGAGACACACAGATGGACGAGGGACGAGGGACGAGACCCGAGAAGAAGGAGCTCCAGTCCGCTTCGCTCGCTACGTCTGTCTTTTCACCGCTGAGAGAAGGTGGTGCACCGCTCCCGGAGGCGCTGCAATACCGGGCCGATGCGTGGAGAGGACGGAGCAAGCTCCTGATCCAGCTCCCTGTTCCAAAAATCCGTTTAATATGTGGTCCCCCGATGGGGGACGTATCAGATATTAAACTGATAAGAACAGATACTACACTTGATCTTAGCCAAAAGGCCGAGAAGCGATGCCCACAAAGGCGCGGAGCGACGCGCGGGCGTTCCGCTGGCGCACAGTGGCGCAGGCCGACTCCTCTGGAGCCCGGGACCCGCGCGGCTGCCGGCCTCCCTGCAGCCAGAGGCCTCGAAGCGGGACGCTGCTCCCCCTCTCTCTTGCCTGCCTGGCTGCCTTCCTGCCAGTCCCGGGCGGGGGCCCTGCTCTTTGATCTTCTGTCAACGGCCCGACAACGACCGCAGCCGCAGGGGGCGCCAGCCGCCCGGCCTCCTTAGCTTAGGCCCCTCCCACCGGCAGCAGCTGTGCCCAACCGGCTGCGAGCGAAAGCCGAGCGCCAGCACCTGCGGGCAGAGGCAAGGGGCAGCTCTCTCTCCGGAGGGAGGGACGGGGACGCGCGCACGCACACACACACGCCTGCCTGCCGAAAAAAAAAGAAAGAAAAGGTGGATATACTAAGTTTTTGGGAGGGAAAACGCCCAGCTGTCGAAAGGGGCCCGCCTGCAGGGACGGGGACGGACACACGCAAGCAAGCAAGCAAGCAAGCAAGCAAGCCAGCAAGCCAGCAAGCCAGCAAGCCAGCAAGCCAGCAAGCCAGCAAGCAAGCCACGCCTGCCTCCCTGGGAAAAGGCTGAAAAACCTAAGTTTTTTGGAGGGAAAACGCACGGGAGCCGAAAAGGGGGCCGGCCTGCTTGCCCAGAGAGTCGAGACGCGGGAGAGCGCACAGAGGGAGCACGGGAACGGAGAGGGCGAGAGAGAGACGGACACAGAGACACACAGATGGACGAGGGACGAGGGACGAGACCCGAGAAGAAGGAGCTCCAGTCCGCTTCGCTCGCTACGTCTGTCTTTTCACCGCTGAGAGAAGGTGGTGCACCGCTCCCGGAGGCGCTGCAATACCGGGCCGATGCGTGGAGAGGACGGAGCAAGCTCCTGATCCAGCTCCCTGTTCCAAAAATCCGTTTAATATGTGGTCCCCCGATGGGGGACGTATCAGATATTAAACTGATAAGAACAGATACTACACTTGATCTTAGCCAAAAGGCCGAGAAGCGATGCCCACAAAGGCGCGGAGCGACGCGCGGGCGTTCCGCTGGCGCACAGTGGCGCAGGCCGACTCCTCTGGAGCCCGGGACCCGCGCGGCTGCCGGCCTCCCTGCAGCCAGAGGCCTCGAAGCGGGACGCTGCTCCCCCTCTCTCTTGCCTGCCTGGCTGCCTTCCTGCCAGTCCCGGGCGGGGGCCCTGCTCTTTGATCTTCTGTCAACGGCCCGACAACGACCGCAGCCGCAGGGGGCGCCAGCCGCCCGGCCTCCTTAGCTTAGGCCCCTCCCACCGGCAGCAGCTGTGCCCAACCGGCTGCGAGCGAAAGCCGAGCGCCAGCACCTGCGGGCAGAGGCAAGGGGCAGCTCTCTCTCCGGAGGGAGGGACGGGGACGCGCGCACGCACACACACACGCCTGCCTGCCGAAAAAAAAAGAAAGAAAAGGTGGATATACTAAGTTTTTGGGAGGGAAAACGCCCAGCTGTCGAAAGGGGCCCGCCTGCAGGGACGGGGACGGACACACGCAAGCAAGCAAGCAAGCAAGCAAGCAAGCCAGCAAGCCAGCAAGCCAGCAAGCCAGCAAGCCAGCAAGCCAGCAAGCAAGCCACGCCTGCCTCCCTGGGAAAAGGCTGAAAAACCTAAGTTTTTTGGAGGGAAAACGCACGGGAGCCGAAAAGGGGGCCGGCCTGCTTGCCCAGAGAGTCGAGACGCGGGAGAGCGCACAGAGGGAGCACGGGAACGGAGAGGGCGAGAGAGAGACGGACACAGAGACACACAGATGGACGAGGGACGAGGGACGAGACCCGAGAAGAAGGAGCTCCAGTCCGCTTCGCTCGCTACGTCTGTCTTTTCACCGCTGAGAGAAGGTGGTGCACCGCTCCCGGAGGCGCTGCAATACCGGGCCGATGCGTGGAGAGGACGGAGCAAGCTCCTGATCCAGCTCCCTGTTCCAAAAATCCGTTTAATATGTGGTCCCCCGATGGGGGACGTATCAGATATTAAACTGATAAGAACAGATACTACACTTGATCTTAGCCAAAAGGCCGAGAAGCGATGCCCACAAAGGCGCGGAGCGACGCGCGGGCGTTCCGCTGGCGCACAGTGGCGCAGGCCGACTCCTCTGGAGCCCGGGACCCGCGCGGCTGCCGGCCTCCCTGCAGCCAGAGGCCTCGAAGCGGGACGCTGCTCCCCCTCTCTCTTGCCTGCCTGGCTGCCTTCCTGCCAGTCCCGGGCGGGGGCCCTGCTCTTTGATCTTCTGTCAACGGCCCGACAACGACCGCAGCCGCAGGGGGCGCCAGCCGCCCGGCCTCCTTAGCTTAGGCCCCTCCCACCGGCAGCAGCTGTGCCCAACCGGCTGCGAGCGAAAGCCGAGCGCCAGCACCTGCGGGCAGAGGCAAGGGGCAGCTCTCTCTCCGGAGGGAGGGACGGGGACGCGCGCACGCACACACACACGCCTGCCTGCCGAAAAAAAAAGAAAGAAAAGGTGGATATACTAAGTTTTTGGGAGGGAAAACGCCCAGCTGTCGAAAGGGGCCCGCCTGCAGGGACGGGGACGGACACACGCAAGCAAGCAAGCAAGCAAGCAAGCAAGCCAGCAAGCCAGCAAGCCAGCAAGCCAGCAAGCCAGCAAGCCAGCAAGCAAGCCACGCCTGCCTCCCTGGGAAAAGGCTGAAAAACCTAAGTTTTTTGGAGGGAAAACGCACGGGAGCCGAAAAGGGGGCCGGCCTGCTTGCCCAGAGAGTCGAGACGCGGGAGAGCGCACAGAGGGAGCACGGGAACGGAGAGGGCGAGAGAGAGACGGACACAGAGACACACAGATGGACGAGGGACGAGGGACGAGACCCGAGAAGAAGGAGCTCCAGCCGCTTCGCTCGCTACGTCTGTCTTTTCACCGCTGAGAGAAGGTGGTGCACCGCTCCCGGAGGCGCTGCAATACCGGGCCGATGCGTGGAGAGGACGGAGCAAGCTCCTGATCCAGCTCCCTGTTCCAAAAATCCGTTTAATATGTGGTCCCCCGATGGGGGACGTATCAGATATTAAACTGATAAGAACAGATACTACACTTGATCTTAGCCAAAAGGCCGAGAAGCGATGCCCACAAAGGCGCGGAGCGACGCGCGGGCGTTCCGCTGGCGCACAGTGGCGCAGGCCGACTCCTCTGGAGCCCGGGACCCGCGCGGCTGCCGGCCTCCCTGCAGCCAGAGGCCTCGAAGCGGGACGCTGCTCCCCCTCTCTCTTGCCTGCCTGGCTGCCTTCCTGCCAGTCCCGGGCGGGGGCCCTGCTCTTTGATCTTCTGTCAACGGCCCGACAACGACCGCAGCCGCAGGGGGCGCCAGCCGCCCGGCCTCCTTAGCTTAGGCCCCTCCCACCGGCAGCAGCTGTGCCCAACCGGCTGCGAGCGAAAGCCGAGCGCCAGCACCTGCGGGCAGAGGCAAGGGGCAGCTCTCTCTCCGGAGGGAGGGACGGGGACGCGCGCACGCACACACACACGCCTGCCTGCCGAAAAAAAAAGAAAGAAAAGGTGGATATACTAAGTTTTTGGGAGGGAAAACGCCCAGCTGTCGAAAGGGGCCCGCCTGCAGGGACGGGGACGGACACACGCAAGCAAGCAAGCAAGCAAGCAAGCAAGCCAGCAAGCCAGCAAGCCAGCAAGCCAGCAAGCCAGCAAGCCAGCAAGCAAGCCACGCCTGCCTCCCTGGGAAAAGGCTGAAAAACCTAAGTTTTTTGGAGGGAAAACGCACGGGAGCCGAAAAGGGGGCCGGCCTGCTTGCCCAGAGAGTCGAGACGCGGGAGAGCGCACAGAGGGAGCACGGGAACGGAGAGGGCGAGAGAGAGACGGACACAGAGACACACAGATGGACGAGGGACGAGGGACGAGACCCGAGAAGAAGGAGCTCCAGTCCGCTTCGCTCGCTACGTCTGTCTTTTCACCGCTGAGAGAAGGTGGTGCACCGCTCCCGGAGGCGCTGCAATACCGGGCCGATGCGTGGAGAGGACGGAGCAAGCTCCTGATCCAGCTCCCTGTTCCAAAAATCCGTTTAATATGTGGTCCCCCGATGGGGGACGTATCAGATATTAAACTGATAAGAACAGATACTACACTTGATCTTAGCCAAAAGGCCGAGAAGCGATGCCCACAAAGGCGCGGAGCGACGCGCGGGCGTTCCGCTGGCGCACAGTGGCGCAGGCCGACTCCTCTGGAGCCCGGGACCCGCGCGGCTGCCGGCCTCCCTGCAGCCAGAGGCCTCGAAGCGGGACGCTGCTCCCCCTCTCTCTTGCCTGCCTGGCTGCCTTCCTGCCAGTCCCGGGCGGGGGCCCTGCTCTTTGATCTTCTGTCAACGGCCCGACAACGACCGCAGCCGCAGGGGGCGCCAGCCGCCCGGCCTCCTTAGCTTAGGCCCCTCCCACCGGCAGCAGCTGTGCCCAACCGGCTGCGAGCGAAAGCCGAGCGCCAGCACCTGCGGGCAGAGGCAAGGGGCAGCTCTCTCTCCGGAGGGAGGGACGGGGACGCGCGCACGCACACACACACGCCTGCCTGCCGAAAAAAAAAGAAAGAAAAGGTGGATATACTAAGTTTTTGGGAGGGAAAACGCCCAGCTGTCGAAAGGGGCCCGCCTGCAGGGACGGGGACGGACACACGCAAGCAAGCAAGCAAGCAAGCAAGCAAGCCAGCAAGCCAGCAAGCCAGCAAGCCAGCAAGCCAGCAAGCCAGCAAGCAAGCCACGCCTGCCTCCCTGGGAAAAGGCTGAAAAACCTAAGTTTTTTGGAGGGAAAACGCACGGGAGCCGAAAAGGGGGCCGGCCTGCTTGCCCAGAGAGTCGAGACGCGGGAGAGCGCACAGAGGGAGCACGGGAACGGAGAGGGCGAGAGAGAGACGGACACAGAGACACACAGATGGACGAGGGACGAGGGACGAGACCCGAGAAGAAGGAGCTCCAGTCCGCTTCGCTCGCTACGTCTGTCTTTTCACCGCTGAGAGAAGGTGGTGCACCGCTCCCGGAGGCGCTGCAATACCGGGCCGATGCGTGGAGAGGACGGAGCAAGCTCCTGATCCAGCTCCCTGTTCCAAAAATCCGTTTAATATGTGGTCCCCCGATGGGGGACGTATCAGATATTAAACTGATAAGAACAGATACTACACTTGATCTTAGCCAAAAGGCCGAGAAGCGATGCCCACAAAGGCGCGGAGCGACGCGCGGGCGTTCCGCTGGCGCACAGTGGCGCAGGCCGACTCCTCTGGAGCCCGGGACCCGCGCGGCTGCCGGCCTCCCTGCAGCCAGAGGCCTCGAAGCGGGACGCTGCTCCCCCTCTCTCTTGCCTGCCTGGCTGCCTTCCTGCCAGTCCCGGGCGGGGGCCCTGCTCTTTGATCTTCTGTCAACGGCCCGACAACGACCGCAGCCGCAGGGGGCGCCAGCCGCCCGGCCTCCTTAGCTTAGGCCCCTCCCACCGGCAGCAGCTGTGCCCAACCGGCTGCGAGCGAAAGCCGAGCGCCAGCACCTGCGGGCAGAGGCAAGGGGCAGCTCTCTCTCCGGAGGGAGGGACGGGGACGCGCGCACGCACACACACACGCCTGCCTGCCGAAAAAAAAAGAAAGAAAAGGTGGATATACTAAGTTTTTGGGAGGGAAAACGCCCAGCTGTCGAAAGGGGCCCGCCTGCAGGGACGGGGACGGACACACGCAAGCAAGCAAGCAAGCAAGCAAGCAAGCCAGCAAGCCAGCAAGCCAGCAAGCCAGCAAGCCAGCAAGCCAGCAAGCAAGCCACGCCTGCCTCCCTGGGAAAAGGCTGAAAAACCTAAGTTTTTTGGAGGGAAAACGCACGGGAGCCGAAAAGGGGGCCGGCCTGCTTGCCCAGAGAGTCGAGACGCGGGAGAGCGCACAGAGGGAGCACGGGAACGGAGAGGGCGAGAGAGAGACGGACACAGAGACACACAGATGGACGAGGGACGAGGGAC
>NW_027168401.1:0-17500 GCF_040954835.1 Lepisosteus oculatus | reverse complement strand
CTCCCACACATACAGTTTCACCAGACTTACTATTAGCCAGGCAAGGAACTTATCATCCCACTTCCCCACCTTTGGTATGCCCCTCATAAGCAACTTATAAGACAGCACAACCCCCAGGCCAACCCGTGCCATTGCCCTCCCACATTGTTCCCACACTGCCTGAACAAACCCACACTCCCAAAATACGTGCCGGACTGTTTCTTCCTGAGGGCATCCCGTTCTCGGGCATTGACTCTTCTTCGCCAGCCCTCTAGCGTACATGACTGATCTAACCGAGAGCCTCTCCCACACACACAGCCAGTTAAGATCTTTTAGCTTATTGTCCAACCCCCCGGGTTGTGTCTGCAGCCATACTTCATTGGACACCCCCAAAATTGCTGCGGTCTCCTTCTTCGTCACCATGTCATACAATGACCTGTGGTTCAGGGACATCGTACCTTGACGGGCCTCCGGGTGAGCCTTCAGCCATTGAGCCGCATGTCGATAGTGCAGAGGTAAGGATTCTGCCTTTGGAGTAGTATTCCTCCATCTCGCCAAATGTCGCATTGTTGACAGAAACCACAATTGAACGAAATAGCAGCAGAGGTGCGGTGGATCATTAGCCAAGAGTACACACAAGTTTGACACAAACACACAGTCCAACTTCACCACGAAATTTGGAACTCCTCTGCCCCCTTCGGCGACTGGTCTACACATATCCGCTCTTTTTATTCTTTCGTATCCTTTCCCCCACATGAATCGAAAGATCATTCTTGTTACTTCCTTCCTTTTCCTCATTGGCAATGGAAATACTACCGCCAGATACAAGAGCAACGGCAAGATGTCCACTTTCAGGACCAGGACCTTACCTGTGTAGGTAAGCGCTCGATGTTGCCACAAACCAATCTTGCGATTCACCTCCCGCAATCTTTCCTCCCAGTTCAGCTTAGCAGAATCTGCGTTGTGAAAAAGGATTCCCAAAGTCTTCACTGGCCCAGACACCACAGTAAGACCCCCCGTCCGTTCCGGTCTGTACTTCCATACCCCAAAAAATTTGATAGTACTCTTTGCTTTATTCAATTGGGCTCCGGTCCCTGCTGAGAATTCGCCGATAATACTCAGAGCTCTTTCCAACCCTTCTTCCGAATCAAGGAACAAAGTGACGTCGTCGGCATAAGCTGCCACTTTAGCCACTTTCCCGCCACTTCCAGGAACCGTTATCCCCCTCACCGTCGTGTCTTCTCTCACTTGGTCCAGCAGGAGCTCTAGATATACAACATACAGGAGTGGGGACAAAGGACACCCCTGCCGCACTCCGCACTGCACAGGAATCCCCTCTCCCATCCACCCATTCACACACACTCTTGTCTCCACCCTTCTGTACAAGGTATGAATCCATCCCACAAATGTTCTACTCAGACCCTTTGCTTCCAGGACTCGCCATAAGACATTATGATTCACCCGGTCGAAAGCTTTGCACTGATCTAAACTCACCAACATAAGTGGTAGGTTCCGTTCTTCGACCCAGGATATAATGTCCCTGGTCAACTGCAGATTCCAACCAATATTTCGGCCTGCCACCCCACATGTCTGGTCATCCTTTACTAGAAGTGGCATCACTTCCCTTAGTCGCCTACCCAGCACTCTGGCCAAGATCTTATAATCTACACACAAGAGCTGGATAGGCCTCCAATTACTCAAATCGGCCTTATCACCCTTCTTAAAAATTAAGGTTGTGACACCAATCTTCATACTAGGTCCGAGCTCACCTTGATCCAATACCTCAGCAAAAACCTGTAACAGGACTGGCTCCAATTGCCTCCAAAATGTTCGGTAAAATTCAGCCGGCAGGCCGTCAATGCCCGGTGCTGCTCCCTTCCTTAACCCGAGCATTGCAGATCTAATTTCCGCCGCCGTCACTGTTCCCTCCAATTCTGTACTGCTCACAGATGCTTTTTGTACTCTAGACAACATTCTGTCCTGGATGTCGAGATCCGCCGCTTTTTCTGAAAAAAGAGATGAAAAAAAATCCGAAGCCCTTCTCACCATCCTTGGAGGGTCGATGGCCATGCTCCCGTCTTCCATTCTGATGCTTGTAAAGGAGCTTCTTTCCTGTCGGTTCCTCACGGCCTTAAAAAACTGAGGCGTACACCGCTCATCACTCTCCAAGAAGGCTCCCTTAAGTTTAAAGAGATAGTTCCTCCCCCATCTTAACCATTTCTCCTTAAGGATTGCTTTAATCTGAGCTGCCCTGTCCCAGTTGAAAGGGCCCCCTTGATTGGACACTATATACAAGGTTTCCAGTTCTTCCTGCAGTCTCACACAATCCTTATGTTCCAACCGACGCTTGACCCTGCAGTAGTTCCTAGAAACCACCGCAATCGTTCGCTTGCACGATTCCCACCAACAAACCGCCGACGTGAACCATCTCCTCCTCTCTTTATAATCCCTTAAGACGCTTTCAATTCGCCTCTGATATTTCTTCTCCCCTAAGATCACACAATTCAATTTCCAATAATTCACTGCAAAACAGGGGTCTCCCTCACCAAAGGCCACGGAAAGCAGTAAGTGATCCGAAAACCACATCGGGACAACTTCCCGGGCAACAACTTTCGCTCTAATTGAAACCAAGATGTAATCCAATCTCCGACAACTTCCTCTCCCATTACTCCAAGTGTAGTGCTGAAACTGGAGAAACCCATCCAACAACTTAAAGTTGGCAATCAAATTCTTGAGTGTATGCACCCCCTCACCCAAAGTGTCACCCAGATCAATATTAAAATCACCCCCAATGATTAACTCCCTATTTGTGTATAGTAAGGGCTCCAGATCCCTTAAGAAAACCCCCTGCATCCGCCTATCCGCTGGAGCATAAACACCAATGATTCTTAATTTCAATCCCTTCCGTATTCCGTCTATCATTAACAACCGCCCCGGAACCACAGAATTTACCTCCTGACAAACGAAATCAAACCCATGACACAAAATGCCCACCCCCGAAGAGTTGACTCCTCCCACACTCCACCACGAGTGTCCATGAGTCCATTCTTTTTTGAAGATTCCCACATCAGCGGGATCTTTCAAATGAACCTCCTGAAGGAAGCATATGTCAAACCGTCTACGTGCCAAGTCTTCAAACACCGCAGCCCTTTTCTCCGGATTTCGTAGCCCTCTCACGTTAATAGTGACGACCAAGAGGTTCATGGTGGGTCCGGGGGGTTGACACCCATCTCCTCTTCCGAATTGGAGTCTGAGGAACTCAGTGCCCCAATAAGGCTGTCCGCACTTCCATCACCATAAAGACTCCGACCTTCCTCCATTTCTGTTGGGCTCTGTGCCCTTTCCTCCTCTTGGATTGGCGTCTGCACTAGGCAATTTGCATAAGGACTTCCCTCCTCTGATACGGGTAACACCGATATCTGGCCATGCAGGTCTGTTAGTCTCTCTCCCTGTCCGGGAGGCAGCGTACTTGCAGAATCCTCCACTTCTTCCTGATCACTTGTATCCGAACCAGTGTTCACCATCAACTCCGTAATCTCCTCTTCTGATACCTCGCCCTGTTGTTTTCTCCCCTCCTTCTTTTTCTTCTTCCCTTCACTGGAGGTCCTTTTCCCCTCACCTGTCAGAGGCCGTTTATGTTTTTCCTTCCTTTTAACCACCGTAAACCCCTCTCTGTCTTGCACCTCCATCGCCTCTGGTCTTGTAGACGGCCCTTCTCCGGCAGCATCCAGTCCCTCTCCAACACGCTCAGCCCATCTATTCCCACTCTCCTCACCTGCTCCCGTAATCTCACCCTCCTGCCCGTTATCCTCCCGGCCTTCCTCCTCCGCTTGCGGCTCCTCTTCATCCTTCCTCTTTCTACCCTTCCCTTCTTCCGCAGGGGTCGCTGTCTCCTCTTCGCTGTCCTCCCCAAACAGCCTGATTTCCCCCCGGAGTGCTCTGCTGTAGTCCATATTCCTGCGGTTACATTGACGATACAGATGTCCCTCTGCCCCACATAGAGAACACTCTTTGATATTACAGTTCCGGGTAGAATGATCACGGCTATGGCATTTCGAGCATTCCGTTACCTCACAATCCGCGTCCCGATGCCCAAACCCACGACATTTGCGGCAAAAAGGGGGTTGGTCTCGATAATAAAGATAACCTCGACTTGATCCAATTGCAAAGGTTGCTGGGGGGTGCTTAAAGCCATCCGGGCTTCTACCATCCGCTTGCAGTTTAACCCGGTACTGCCTGTTCCCAGCCCAGACATTGCGTCGATCCATTATTCTCCGCGGTTCTTCACACACCTCTACATATCTACTTAGGAAAGTTGTAACGTCCACATCAGACATAAAAGGATCATGCATATGTAAAATTATCCACCGTTCATCATCATTAACCAGTCCCGTACATGTATAATCCCTCAAGCCCTCTGCGTTCTCTGCGGCACGACACCTTTCCGTAACTTTCCTATGCAGGTTAGTATCCTTCAGGGACAAATCAAAATATCCATGTGTTCTATTCCCTTGTAGACATAAGATCTCGAATGCACTAAGTTTCAAAGTTTGAAACAACACCATTTCCTCAAACTGATCCCTTCCCTGCATTTCCGTTCCCGGCTTCCAGTGGAACCGTATTGTCTGTCTTAAACTAGGGGGACCCCCTTTCCTCCACTCTCCTCCAGGATCCGCCGCCATAGTGAAAAAGGTGTTTCGGCTGCCGAAGCAGCCTACTCACCGGGAGACGTCCTCTGGCAGCCAAATAATCCGCAATCCAAATCCAAATCCGGGCCCAATCCGCTTCGCAATCCAAAAATCCAGTAAACAGTCCTCCAGGCGCAATCCTCCAGTCGCAATCCTCTGGTTGTCTTCTCCCTCGGTCTCCTGGTGTATCCCCCAGCCGCGGTCAGGCCACGTACCGGGATCGCAGCCAAAAGGCCGAGAAGCGATGCCCACAAAGGCGCGGAGCGACGCGCGGGCGTTCCGCTGGCGCACAGTGGCGCAGGCCGACTCCTCTGGAGCCCGGGACCCGCGCGGCTGCCGGCCTCCCTGCAGCCAGAGGCCTCGAAGCGGGACGCTGCTCCCCCTCTCTCTTGCCTGCCTGGCTGCCTTCCTGCCAGTCCCGGGCGGGGGCCCTGCTCTTTGATCTTCTGTCAACGGCCCGACAACGACCGCAGCCGCAGGGGGCGCCAGCCGCCCGGCCTCCTTAGCTTAGGCCCCTCCCACCGGCAGCAGCTGTGCCCAACCGGCTGCGAGCGAAAGCCGAGCGCCAGCACCTGCGGGCAGAGGCAAGGGGCAGCTCTCTCTCCGGAGGGAGGGACGGGGACGCGCGCACGCACACACACACGCCTGCCTGCCGAAAAAAAAAGAAAGAAAAGGTGGATATACTAAGTTTTTGGGAGGGAAAACGCCCAGCTGTCGAAAGGGGCCCGCCTGCAGGGACGGGGACGGACACACGCAAGCAAGCAAGCAAGCAAGCAAGCAAGCCAGCAAGCCAGCAAGCCAGCAAGCCAGCAAGCCAGCAAGCCAGCAAGCCAGCAAGCAAGCCACGCCTGCCTCCCTGGGAAAAGGCTGAAAAACCTAAGTTTTTTGGAGGGAAAACGCACGGGAGCCGAAAAGGGGGCCGGCCTGCTTGCCCAGAGAGTCGAGACGCGGGAGAGCGCACAGAGGGAGCACGGGAACGGAGAGGGCGAGAGAGAGACGGACACAGAGACACACAGATGGACGAGGGACGAGGGACGAGACCCGAGAAGAAGGAGCTCCAGTCCGCTTCGCTCGCTACGTCTGTCTTTTCACCGCTGAGAGAAGGTGGTGCACCGCTCCCGGAGGCGCTGCAATACCGGGCCGATGCGTGGAGAGGACGGAGCAAGCTCCTGATCCAGCTCCCTGTTCCAAAAATCCGTTTAATATGTGGTCCCCCGATGGGGGACGTATCAGATATTAAACTGATAAGAACAGATACTACACTTGATCTTAGCCAAAAGGCCGAGAAGCGATGCCCACAAAGGCGCGGAGCGACGCGCGGGCGTTCCGCTGGCGCACAGTGGCGCAGGCCGACTCCTCTGGAGCCCGGGACCCGCGCGGCTGCCGGCCTCCCTGCAGCCAGAGGCCTCGAAGCGGGACGCTGCTCCCCCTCTCTCTTGCCTGCCTGGCTGCCTTCCTGCCAGTCCCGGGCGGGGGCCCTGCTCTTTGATCTTCTGTCAACGGCCCGACAACGACCGCAGCCGCAGGGGGCGCCAGCCGCCCGGCCTCCTTAGCTTAGGCCCCTCCCACCGGCAGCAGCTGTGCCCAACCGGCTGCGAGCGAAAGCCGAGCGCCAGCACCTGCGGGCAGAGGCAAGGGGCAGCTCTCTCTCCGGAGGGAGGGACGGGGACGCGCGCACGCACACACACACGCCTGCCTGCCGAAAAAAAAAGAAAGAAAAGGTGGATATACTAAGTTTTTGGGAGGGAAAACGCCCAGCTGTCGAAAGGGGCCCGCCTGCAGGGACGGGGACGGACACACGCAAGCAAGCAAGCAAGCAAGCAAGCAAGCCAGCAAGCCAGCAAGCCAGCAAGCCAGCAAGCCAGCAAGCCAGCAAGCAAGCCACGCCTGCCTCCCTGGGAAAAGGCTGAAAAACCTAAGTTTTTTGGAGGGAAAACGCACGGGAGCCGAAAAGGGGGCCGGCCTGCTTGCCCAGAGAGTCGAGACGCGGGAGAGCGCACAGAGGGAGCACGGGAACGGAGAGGGCGAGAGAGAGACGGACACAGAGACACACAGATGGACGAGGGACGAGGGACGAGACCCGAGAAGAAGGAGCTCCAGTCCGCTTCGCTCGCTACGTCTGTCTTTTCACCGCTGAGAGAAGGTGGTGCACCGCTCCCGGAGGCGCTGCAATACCGGGCCGATGCGTGGAGAGGACGGAGCAAGCTCCTGATCCAGCTCCCTGTTCCAAAAATCCGTTTAATATGTGGTCCCCCGATGGGGGACGTATCAGATATTAAACTGATAAGAACAGATACTACACTTGATCTTAGCCAAAAGGCCGAGAAGCGATGCCCACAAAGGCGCGGAGCGACGCGCGGGCGTTCCGCTGGCGCACAGTGGCGCAGGCCGACTCCTCTGGAGCCCGGGACCCGCGCGGCTGCCGGCCTCCCTGCAGCCAGAGGCCTCGAAGCGGGACGCTGCTCCCCCTCTCTCTTGCCTGCCTGGCTGCCTTCCTGCCAGTCCCGGGCGGGGGCCCTGCTCTTTGATCTTCTGTCAACGGCCCGACAACGACCGCAGCCGCAGGGGGCGCCAGCCGCCCGGCCTCCTTAGCTTAGGCCCCTCCCACCGGCAGCAGCTGTGCCCAACCGGCTGCGAGCGAAAGCCGAGCGCCAGCACCTGCGGGCAGAGGCAAGGGGCAGCTCTCTCTCCGGAGGGAGGGACGGGGACGCGCGCACGCACACACACACGCCTGCCTGCCGAAAAAAAAAGAAAGAAAAGGTGGATATACTAAGTTTTTGGGAGGGAAAACGCCCAGCTGTCGAAAGGGGCCCGCCTGCAGGGACGGGGACGGACACACGCAAGCAAGCAAGCAAGCAAGCAAGCAAGCCAGCAAGCCAGCAAGCCAGCAAGCCAGCAAGCCAGCAAGCCAGCAAGCCAGCAAGCAAGCCACGCCTGCCTCCCTGGGAAAAGGCTGAAAAACCTAAGTTTTTTGGAGGGAAAACGCACGGGAGCCGAAAAGGGGGCCGGCCTGCTTGCCCAGAGAGTCGAGACGCGGGAGAGCGCACAGAGGGAGCACGGGAACGGAGAGGGCGAGAGAGAGACGGACACAGAGACACACAGATGGACGAGGGACGAGGGACGAGACCCGAGAAGAAGGAGCTCCAGTCCGCTTCGCTCGCTACGTCTGTCTTTTCACCGCTGAGAGAAGGTGGTGCACCGCTCCCGGAGGCGCTGCAATACCGGGCCGATGCGTGGAGAGGACGGAGCAAGCTCCTGATCCAGCTCCCTGTTCCAAAAATCCGTTTAATATGTGGTCCCCCGATGGGGGACGTATCAGATATTAAACTGATAAGAACAGATACTACACTTGATCTTAGCCAAAAGGCCGAGAAGCGATGCCCACAAAGGCGCGGAGCGACGCGCGGGCGTTCCGCTGGCGCACAGTGGCGCAGGCCGACTCCTCTGGAGCCCGGGACCCGCGCGGCTGCCGGCCTCCCTGCAGCCAGAGGCCTCGAAGCGGGACGCTGCTCCCCCTCTCTCTTGCCTGCCTGGCTGCCTTCCTGCCAGTCCCGGGCGGGGGCCCTGCTCTTTGATCTTCTGTCAACGGCCCGACAACGACCGCAGCCGCAGGGGGCGCCAGCCGCCCGGCCTCCTTAGCTTAGGCCCCTCCCACCGGCAGCAGCTGTGCCCAACCGGCTGCGAGCGAAAGCCGAGCGCCAGCACCTGCGGGCAGAGGCAAGGGGCAGCTCTCTCTCCGGAGGGAGGGACGGGGACGCGCGCACGCACACACACACGCCTGCCTGCCGAAAAAAAAAGAAAGAAAAGGTGGATATACTAAGTTTTTGGGAGGGAAAACGCCCAGCTGTCGAAAGGGGCCCGCCTGCAGGGACGGGGACGGACACACGCAAGCAAGCAAGCAAGCAAGCAAGCAAGCCAGCAAGCCAGCAAGCCAGCAAGCCAGCAAGCCAGCAAGCCAGCAAGCAAGCCACGCCTGCCTCCCTGGGAAAAGGCTGAAAAACCTAAGTTTTTTGGAGGGAAAACGCACGGGAGCCGAAAAGGGGGCCGGCCTGCTTGCCCAGAGAGTCGAGACGCGGGAGAGCGCACAGAGGGAGCACGGGAACGGAGAGGGCGAGAGAGAGACGGACACAGAGACACACAGATGGACGAGGGACGAGGGACGAGACCCGAGAAGAAGGAGCTCCAGTCCGCTTCGCTCGCTACGTCTGTCTTTTCACCGCTGAGAGAAGGTGGTGCACCGCTCCCGGAGGCGCTGCAATACCGGGCCGATGCGTGGAGAGGACGGAGCAAGCTCCTGATCCAGCTCCCTGTTCCAAAAATCCGTTTAATATGTGGTCCCCCGATGGATATTAAACTGATAAGAACAGATACTACACTTGATCTTAGCCAAAAGGCCGAGAAGCGATGCCCACAAAGGCGCGGAGCGACGCGCGGGCGTTCCGCTGGCGCACAGTGGCGCAGGCCGACTCCTCTGGAGCCCGGGACCCGCGCGGCTGCCGGCCTCCCTGCAGCCAGAGGCCTCGAAGCGGGACGCTGCTCCCCCTCTCTCTTGCCTGCCTGGCTGCCTTCCTGCCAGTCCCGGGCGGGGGCCCTGCTCTTTGATCTTCTGTCAACGGCCCGACAACGACCGCAGCCGCAGGGGGCGCCAGCCGCCCGGCCTCCTTAGCTTAGGCCCCTCCCACCGGCAGCAGCTGTGCCCAACCGGCTGCGAGCGAAAGCCGAGCGCCAGCACCTGCGGGCAGAGGCAAGGGGCAGCTCTCTCTCCGGAGGGAGGGACGGGGACGCGCGCACGCACACACACACGCCTGCCTGCCGAAAAAAAAAGAAAGAAAAGGTGGATATACTAAGTTTTTGGGAGGGAAAACGCCCAGCTGTCGAAAGGGGCCCGCCTGCAGGGACGGGGACGGACACACGCAAGCAAGCAAGCAAGCAAGCAAGCAAGCAAGCCAGCAAGCCAGCAAGCCAGCAAGCCAGCAAGCAAGCCACGCCTGCCTCCCTGGGAAAAGGCTGAAAAACCTAAGTTTTTTGGAGGGAAAACGCACGGGAGCCGAAAAGGGGGCCGGCCTGCTTGCCCAGAGAGTCGAGACGCGGGAGAGCGCACAGAGGGAGCACGGGAACGGAGAGGGCGAGAGAGAGACGGACACAGAGACACACAGATGGACGAGGGACGAGGGACGAGACCCGAGAAGAAGGAGCTCCAGTCCGCTTCGCTCGCTACGTCTGTCTTTTCACCGCTGAGAGAAGGTGGTGCACCGCTCCCGGAGGCGCTGCAATACCGGGCCGATGCGTGGAGAGGACGGAGCAAGCTCCTGATCCAGCTCCCTGTTCCAAAAATCCGTTTAATATGTGGTCCCCCGATGGGGGACGTATCAGATATTAAACTGATAAGAACAGATACTACACTTGATCTTAGCCAAAAGGCCGAGAAGCGATGCCCACAAAGGCGCGGAGCGACGCGCGGGCGTTCCGCTGGCGCACAGTGGCGCAGGCCGACTCCTCTGGAGCCCGGGACCCGCGCGGCTGCCGGCCTCCCTGCAGCCAGAGGCCTCGAAGCGGGACGCTGCTCCCCCTCTCTCTTGCCTGCCTGGCTGCCTTCCTGCCAGTCCCGGGCGGGGGCCCTGCTCTTTGATCTTCTGTCAACGGCCCGACAACGACCGCAGCCGCAGGGGGCGCCAGCCGCCCGGCCTCCTTAGCTTAGGCCCCTCCCACCGGCAGCAGCTGTGCCCAACCGGCTGCGAGCGAAAGCCGAGCGCCAGCACCTGCGGGCAGAGGCAAGGGGCAGCTCTCTCTCCGGAGGGAGGGACGGGGACGCGCGCACGCACACACACACGCCTGCCTGCCGAAAAAAAAAGAAAGAAAAGGTGGATATACTAAGTTTTTGGGAGGGAAAACGCCCAGCTGTCGAAAGGGGCCCGCCTGCAGGGACGGGGACGGACACACGCAAGCAAGCAAGCAAGCAAGCAAGCAAGCCAGCAAGCCAGCAAGCCAGCAAGCCAGCAAGCCAGCAAGCCAGCAAGCAAGCCACGCCTGCCTCCCTGGGAAAAGGCTGAAAAACCTAAGTTTTTTGGAGGGAAAACGCACGGGAGCCGAAAAGGGGGCCGGCCTGCTTGCCCAGAGAGTCGAGACGCGGGAGAGCGCACAGAGGGAGCACGGGAACGGAGAGGGCGAGAGAGAGACGGACACAGAGACACACAGATGGACGAGGGACGAGGGACGAGACCCGAGAAGAAGGAGCTCCAGTCCGCTTCGCTCGCTACGTCTGTCTTTTCACCGCTGAGAGAAGGTGGTGCACCGCTCCCGGAGGCGCTGCAATACCGGGCCGATGCGTGGAGAGGACGGAGCAAGCTCCTGATCCAGCTCCCTGTTCCAAAAATCCGTTTAATATGTGGTCCCCCGATGGGGGACGTATCAGATATTAAACTGATAAGAACAGATACTACACTTGATCTTAGCCAAAAGGCCGAGAAGCGATGCCCACAAAGGCGCGGAGCGACGCGCGGGCGTTCCGCTGGCGCACAGTGGCGCAGGCCGACTCCTCTGGAGCCCGGGACCCGCGCGGCTGCCGGCCTCCCTGCAGCCAGAGGCCTCGAAGCGGGACGCTGCTCCCCCTCTCTCTTGCCTGCCTGGCTGCCTTCCTGCCAGTCCCGGGCGGGGGCCCTGCTCTTTGATCTTCTGTCAACGGCCCGACAACGACCGCAGCCGCAGGGGGCGCCAGCCGCCCGGCCTCCTTAGCTTAGGCCCCTCCCACCGGCAGCAGCTGTGCCCAACCGGCTGCGAGCGAAAGCCGAGCGCCAGCACCTGCGGGCAGAGGCAAGGGGCAGCTCTCTCTCCGGAGGGAGGGACGGGGACGCGCGCACGCACACACACACGCCTGCCTGCCGAAAAAAAAAGAAAGAAAAGGTGGATATACTAAGTTTTTGGGAGGGAAAACGCCCAGCTGTCGAAAGGGGCCCGCCTGCAGGGACGGGGACGGACACACAAGCAAGCAAGCAAGCAAGCAAGCAAGCAAGCCAGCAAGCCAGCAAGCCAGCAAGCCAGCAAGCCAGCAAGCCAGCAAGCAAGCCACGCCTGCCTCCCTGGGAAAAGGCTGAAAAACCTAAGTTTTTTGGAGGGAAAACGCACGGGAGCCGAAAAGGGGGCCGGCCTGCTTGCCCAGAGAGTCGAGACGCGGGAGAGCGCACAGAGGGAGCACGGGAACGGAGAGGGCGAGAGAGAGACGGACACAGAGACACACAGATGGACGAGGGACGAGGGACGAGACCCGAGAAGAAGGAGCTCCAGTCCGCTTCGCTCGCTACGTCTGTCTTTTCACCGCTGAGAGAAGGTGGTGCACCGCTCCCGGAGGCGCTGCAATACCGGGCCGATGCGTGGAGAGGACGGAGCAAGCTCCTGATCCAGCTCCCTGTTCCAAAAATCCGTTTAATATGTGGTCCCCCGATGGGGGACGTATCAGATATTAAACTGATAAGAACAGATACTACACTTGATCTTAGCCAAAAGGCCGAGAAGCGATGCCCACAAAGGCGCGGAGCGACGCGCGGGCGTTCCGCTGGCGCACAGTGGCGCAGGCCGACTCCTCTGGAGCCCGGGACCCGCGCGGCTGCCGGCCTCCCTGCAGCCAGAGGCCTCGAAGCGGGACGCTGCTCCCCCTCTCTCTTGCCTGCCTGGCTGCCTTCCTGCCAGTCCCGGGCGGGGGCCCTGCTCTTTGATCTTCTGTCAACGGCCCGACAACGACCGCAGCCGCAGGGGGCGCCAGCCGCCCGGCCTCCTTAGCTTAGGCCCCTCCCACCGGCAGCAGCTGTGCCCAACCGGCTGCGAGCGAAAGCCGAGCGCCAGCACCTGCGGGCAGAGGCAAGGGGCAGCTCTCTCTCCGGAGGGAGGGACGGGGACGCGCGCACGCACACACACACGCCTGCCTGCCGAAAAAAAAAGAAAGAAAAGGTGGATATACTAAGTTTTTGGGAGGGAAAACGCCCAGCTGTCGAAAGGGGCCCGCCTGCAGGGACGGGGACGGACACACGCAAGCAAGCAAGCAAGCAAGCAAGCAAGCCAGCAAGCCAGCAAGCCAGCAAGCCAGCAAGCCAGCAAGCCAGCAAGCAAGCCACGCCTGCCTCCCTGGGAAAAGGCTGAAAAACCTAAGTTTTTTGGAGGGAAAACGCACGGGAGCCGAAAAGGGGGCCGGCCTGCTTGCCCAGAGAGTCGAGACGCGGGAGAGCGCACAGAGGGAGCACGGGAACGGAGAGGGCGAGAGAGAGACGGACACAGAGACACACAGATGGACGAGGGACGAGGGACGAGACCCGAGAAGAAGGAGCTCCAGTCCGCTTCGCTCGCTACGTCTGTCTTTTCACCGCTGAGAGAAGGTGGTGCACCGCTCCCGGAGGCGCTGCAATACCGGGCCGATGCGTGGAGAGGACGGAGCAAGCTCCTGATCCAGCTCCCTGTTCCAAAAATCCGTTTAATATGTGGTCCCCCGATGGGGGACGTATCAGATATTAAACTGATAAGAACAGATACTACACTTGATCTTAGCCAAAAGGCCGAGAAGCGATGCCCACAAAGGCGCGGAGCGACGCGCGGGCGTTCCGCTGGCGCACAGTGGCGCAGGCCGACTCCTCTGGAGCCCGGGACCCGCGCGGCTGCCGGCCTCCCTGCAGCCAGAGGCCTCGAAGCGGGACGCTGCTCCCCCTCTCTCTTGCCTGCCTGGCTGCCTTCCTGCCAGTCCCGGGCGGGGGCCCTGCTCTTTGATCTTCTGTCAACGGCCCGACAACGACCGCAGCCGCAGGGGGCGCCAGCCGCCCGGCCTCCTTAGCTTAGGCCCCTCCCACCGGCAGCAGCTGTGCCCAACCGGCTGCGAGCGAAAGCCGAGCGCCAGCACCTGCGGGCAGAGGCAAGGGGCAGCTCTCTCTCCGGAGGGAGGGACGGGGACGCGCGCACGCACACACACACGCCTGCCTGCCGAAAAAAAAAGAAAGAAAAGGTGGATATACTAAGTTTTTGGGAGGGAAAACGCCCAGCTGTCGAAAGGGGCCCGCCTGCAGGGACGGGGACGGACACACGCAAGCAAGCAAGCAAGCAAGCAAGCAAGCCAGCAAGCCAGCAAGCCAGCAAGCCAGCAAGCCAGCAAGCCAGCAAGCAAGCCACGCCTGCCTCCCTGGGAAAAGGCTGAAAAACCTAAGTTTTTTGGAGGGAAAACGCACGGGAGCCGAAAAGGGGGCCGGCCTGCTTGCCCAGAGAGTCGAGACGCGGGAGAGCGCACAGAGGGAGCACGGGAACGGAGAGGGCGAGAGAGAGACGGACACAGAGACACACAGATGGACGAGGGACGAGGGACGAGACCCGAGAAGAAGGAGCTCCAGTCCGCTTCGCTCGCTACGTCTGTCTTTTCACCGCTGAGAGAAGGTGGTGCACCGCTCCCGGAGGCGCTGCAATACCGGGCCGATGCGTGGAGAGGACGGAGCAAGCTCCTGATCCAGCTCCCTGTTCCAAAAATCCGTTTAATATGTGGTCCCCCGATGGGGGACGTATCAGATATTAAACTGATAAGAACAGATACTACACTTGATCTTAGCCAAAAGGCCGAGAAGCGATGCCCACAAAGGCGCGGAGCGACGCGCGGGCGTTCCGCTGGCGCACAGTGGCGCAGGCCGACTCCTCTGGAGCCCGGGACCCGCGCGGCTGCCGGCCTCCCTGCAGCCAGAGGCCTCGAAGCGGGACGCTGCTCCCCCTCTCTCTTGCCTGCCTGGCTGCCTTCCTGCCAGTCCCGGGCGGGGGCCCTGCTCTTTGATCTTCTGTCAACGGCCCGACAACGACCGCAGCCGCAGGGGGCGCCAGCCGCCCGGCCTCCTTAGCTTAGGCCCCTCCCACCGGCAGCAGCTGTGCCCAACCGGCTGCGAGCGAAAGCCGAGCGCCAGCACCTGCGGGCAGAGGCAAGGGGCAGCTCTCTCTCCGGAGGGAGGGACGGGGACGCGCGCACGCACACACACACGCCTGCCTGCCGAAAAAAAAAGAAAGAAAAGGTGGATATACTAAGTTTTTGGGAGGGAAAACGCCCAGCTGTCGAAAGGGGCCCGCCTGCAGGGACGGGGACGGACACACGCAAGCAAGCAAGCAAGCAAGCAAGCAAGCCAGCAAGCCAGCAAGCCAGCAAGCCAGCAAGCCAGCAAGCCAGCAAGCAAGCCACGCCTGCCTCCCTGGGAAAAGGCTGAAAAACCTAAGTTTTTTGGAGGGAAAACGCACGGGAGCCGAAAAGGGGGCCGGCCTGCTTGCCCAGAGAGTCGAGACGCGGGAGAGCGCACAGAGGGAGCACGGGAACGGAGAGGGCGAGAGAGAGACGGACACAGAGACACACAGATGGACGAGGGACGAGGGACGAGACCCGAGAAGAAGGAGCTCCAGTCCGCTTCGCTCGCTACGTCTGTCTTTTCACCGCTGAGAGAAGGTGGTGCACCGCTCCCGGAGGCGCTGCAATACCGGGCCGATGCGTGGAGAGGACGGAGCAAGCTCCTGATCCAGCTCCCTGTTCCAAAAATCCGTTTAATATGTGGTCCCCCGATGGGGGACGTATCAGATATTAAACTGATAAGAACAGATACTACACTTGATCTTAGCCAAAAGGCCGAGAAGCGATGCCCACAAAGGCGCGGAGCGACGCGCGGGCGTTCCGCTGGCGCACAGTGGCGCAGGCCGACTCCTCTGGAGCCCGGGACCCGCGCGGCTGCCGGCCTCCCTGCAGCCAGAGGCCTCGAAGCGGGACGCTGCTCCCCCTCTCTCTTGCCTGCCTGGCTGCCTTCCTGCCAGTCCCGGGCGGGGGCCCTGCTCTTTGATCTTCTGTCAACGGCCCGACAACGACCGCAGCCGCAGGGGGCGCCAGCCGCCCGGCCTCCTTAGCTTAGGCCCCTCCCACCGGCAGCAGCTGTGCCCAACCGGCTGCGAGCGAAAGCCGAGCGCCAGCACCTGCGGGCAGAGGCAAGGGGCAGCTCTCTCTCCGGAGGGAGGGACGGGGACGCGCGCACGCACACACACACGCCTGCCTGCCGAAAAAAAAAGAAAGAAAAGGTGGATATACTAAGTTTTTGGGAGGGAAAACGCCCAGCTGTCGAAAGGGGCCCGCCTGCAGGGACGGGGACGGACACACAGCAAGCAAGCAAGCAAGCAAGCAAGCAAGCCAGCAAGCCAGCAAGCCAGCAAGCCAGCAAGCCAGCAAGCCAGCAAGCAAGCCACGCCTGCCTCCCTGGGAAAAGGCTGAAAAACCTAAGTTTTTTGGAGGGAAAACGCACGGGAGCCGAAAAGGGGGCCGGCCTGCTTGCCCAGAGAGTCGAGACGCGGGAGAGCGCACAGAGGGAGCACGGGAACGGAGAGGGCGAGAGAGAGACGGACACAGAGACACACAGATGGACGAGGGACGAGGGACGAGACCCGAGAAGAAGGAGCTCCAGTCCGCTTCGCTCGCTACGTCTGTCTTTTCACCGCTGAGAGAAGGTGGTGCACCGCTCCCGGAGGCGCTGCAATACCGGGCCGATGCGTGGAGAGGACGGAGCAAGCTCCTGATCCAGCTCCCTGTTCCAAAAATCCGTTTAATATGTGGTCCCCCGATGGGGGACGTATCAGATATTAAACTGATAAGAACAGATACTACACTTGATCTTAGCCAAAAGGCCGAGAAGCGATGCCCACAAAGGCGCGGAGCGACGCGCGGGCGTTCCGCTGGCGCACAGTGGCGCAGGCCGACTCCTCTGGAGCCCGGGACCCGCGCGGCTGCCGGCCTCCCTGCAGCCAGAGGCCTCGAAGCGGGACGCTGCTCCCCCTCTCTCTTGCCTGCCTGGCTGCCTTCCTGCCAGTCCCGGGCGGGGGCCCTGCTCTTTGATCTTCTGTCAACGGCCCGACAACGACCGCAGCCGCAGGGGGCGCCAGCCGCCCGGCCTCCTTAGCTTAGGCCCCTCCCACCGGCAGCAGCTGTGCCCAACCGGCTGCGAGCGAAAGCCGAGCGCCAGCACCTGCGGGCAGAGGCAAGGGGCAGCTCTCTCTCCGGAGGGAGGGACGGGGACGCGCGCACGCACACACACACGCCTGCCTGCCGAAAAAAAAAGAAAGAAAAGGTGGATATACTAAGTTTTTGGGAGGGAAAACGCCCAGCTGTCGAAAGGGGCCCGCCTGCAGGGACGGGGACGGACACACGCAAGCAAGCAAGCAAGCAAGCAAGCAAGCCAGCAAGCCAGCAAGCCAGCAAGCCAGCAAGCCAGCAAGCCAGCAAGCAAGCCACGCCTGCCTCCCTGGGAAAAGGCTGAAAAACCTAAGTTTTTTGGAGGGAAAACGCACGGGAGCCGAAAAGGGGGCCGGCCTGCTTGCCCAGAGAGTCGAGACGCGGGAGAGCGCACAGAGGGAGCACGGGAACGGAGAGGGCGAGAGAGAGACGGACACAGAGACACACAGATGGACGAGGGACGAGGGACGAGACCCGAGAAGAAGGAGCTCCAGTCCGCTTCGCTCGCTACGTCTGTCTTTTCACCGCTGAGAGAAGGTGGTGCACCGCTCCCGGAGGCGCTGCAATACCGGGCCGATGCGTGGAGAGGACGGAGCAAGCTCCTGATCCAGCTCCCTGTTCCAAAAATCCGTTTAATATGTGGTCCCCCGATGGGGGACGTATCAGATATTAAACTGATAAGAACAGATACTACACTTGATCTTAGCCAAAAGGCCGAGAAGCGATGCCCACAAAGGCGCGGAGCGACGCGCGGGCGTTCCGCTGGCGCACAGTGGCGCAGGCCGACTCCTCTGGAGCCCGGGACCCGCGCGGCTGCCGGCCTCCCTGCAGCCAGAGGCCTCGAAGCGGG